>NC_053161.1:50331376-50483876 GCF_016835505.1 Polypterus senegalus
TTAAAGGAACAATTACAGCCTTTGGTAAATGGATATTATTTTAGGTCTTCATATATTAAACCAGCTAGTATCATTATACTCTACAAGCAGGAAACTGACATGCTCACTGAGAATTACTGGGTGCATGCCTTTTGTTTTGATGACATCTACTTTCAAATAATATAGCTTTGCATGAATATATTATGAATCTTGTGTGACGTATGAATTTCTGTAGTAGAACAAATGCATTTCTAACCCTCTCTAATGAATGATGAGCCCATTGCGGATATCATTTAGGCATACAAACATAATTGAGAAATTTTTAGAGCTACCATTCAAAGTTATTTTATTCTGTAAGGAAATAAAAAGAAAAACCATCGCCTCAGTAAGTATAAGATAAATATATGCAATTGAGTGACAATGATATGCCAAATTTCTCACTGGGGACAAATAAAGTTCTACCTATCTAAAATGTTTAGATTTCCAGCTACAATAAACAGTGAAGCTACTGTTTGATATATAGGTCAAAGTTCATTTGAAAAAAATCCATTTTAATGAAATCTTTGCTTTAAATAAATTTTTTTGGTCCTGGTCAGTATTCTACAGCACTAATGGTAAAAAAAAAAACACAAAACAGCAAGGTGCTAAACAGCCAATTAGATTGTATGTTTTTGTCACTTGTTTTCCTCATTAGTTGCCATATTCTTGCAGAGGAGTGGAGCTCAAGAAGTGTTACTGCAGTCTGAAGGCACTGTTGTCGTATCTAGGAGCAGGGTAACTATCAATCAAATTTGACTTCAGCTGTACTTATGGAGATCTGGAGGTTTGGTGCACCTAGACTCTTGTCGCATATTACTGGGTTTCTCAAGTTAAAGATTGACTTCACTGAGTACACCAAGGGGCACCTTTTATGCAATTTACTTACAGGAAAAAATGGAACTTCTTGCTACCATTGATGCTACCAAGAAAAAAAAAAACAGATGTTGCCATCTAGTTTGGCATTCCACAGTCAGCTTTGTCAACTGTATGTGCCAAAAGTCCACTTTACAATTCAGTTCCTTTAAAATGAAATAACTATTATAACAAATTACTTTTTCACTCTTGAGCAATTTATTTTAATGGAATTTGACTAGTAACTAACATTTTTTTTTGCTGAAGTTACCTTGAAGAAGAAATTGTAATCATCTCAATTGCTAATATTTAAACATTAAAAAAAAGGTTTTTGGAATGGTCATCACTGTAACAGATGAGTGCTCCTATTCACAGTGAGGCCAATAGGTCCCTTTCTCCAGCCACACTTGCCAACACAAATTGTTGGATTCCTAGGTGTTCCCAGACCATCTGTCAGCTATACTGCAATCCACTCAGTGGGCCCTGAGTCTTCTCCCAGCTGGCCGTACCTGTAAAACATCCACAGAGAGGCGTCCAGGGGGCATTTGTATCAGAAGCCTGAACCACCTCAACTGACTCCCCTTGATGTGAAGGGTCAGTAGCTCAATTCCGAGCCTCTCTGAAAGGTCGGTGCTTCTCATTCTATCTCTATGAGAGAGTCTATCCACCTTATGGAGGAAGCTCATTTTGGTCGCTTGTACCTGTGATTGTCATTTCCATTATTACCTAAAGCTCATGACCATAGGTGAGCATCAGATCCTTCTTTATCATTACGGATCAGTATAGCGACCATATAACTGCACTCACTACTCTGATTGTCAGTTGATCTCACCATCCATTTTTCCCTCACTTCTGAGCAAGACCTCAAGATACTTAAATTAGTCAGCTGAAGGCAGTAACTTACCTCCCACTTGGGGAGGACAGTCCACCTTTTTCCTACTGAGGACTGTGGCCTCAGATTTGGAGGTGATGACCCTCATCCCTGACATTTCACACTTGGCCACAAACCATTCCAATGCATGCTGGAGTTCAGAGCCATGATTACAATACTATAATACAGTATTAATTAACTGTAGAAAACATTATTGACAGAATCAGTAATGTTCAGTAACATTTGCCCTTCCTTAAAAAAAGATTATACTGTAGATACAGGTTGAAATTACAAAAAGAACTGCACATGACTTGGAACCATTTGTGAGCTTTTTATCTCTGTTTTTGACCGTAAGTTGTAGGTAAATTTTGAGTTGCTTTTGAATTATTTTTTGAATCAAGATCAAATGTAAAGGTATATTTTCTGTAAATGTAAAGTACTGAAAGGTCTTTTTTATTCCATATCAAATCACACTATATTTTTAACATTAAAATAATTAACTAACTAAGCATATGACATAAGTCCATCCATCCATCCATTATCCAACCCGCTATATCCTATCTATAGGGTCACAGGGGTTTGCTGGAGCCAATCCCAGCCAACACAGGGTGCAAGGCAGGAAACAAACCCTGGGCAGGGTGCTAGCCCACCACAGTTGACAACTCCTTTGTTAAAATTTCCAAATGCAATATTAGGAAATGGGTGTTAAAGAAATAGTATCTTCAGTTGTGCTTAGTAAGAGTTCATTATTTTAAGTACTTAACAATTTAAGAAAAAATAAAGTAGTAGTACTTGAAAATTTTTAAATTCCTGGAAGTGGTATTCCCAAAAAACAAAAATAACTGAGTACTCTGGCCTAGAGCTATCATATGATATTTAATTACATATTCATTAACAGTGTGCTTTAATTAAGCATTTCTTTAAATAACAGTTCTGCTATTATCGCTATTATCCAAATTCATGCTCTACGACTGCAATTAGCAGAAACCAATATCCTTGATTATGCCCCAGCTTTGCAGCTTTAGTTTTATTAATGGGGGGCTCTGGCCAGGTTGCAAAACATTTTGGAGACCTTGACTTAAGAAAAAGTTTGGAAATCCAGGTCTAGTACCCTAAATATCATATTGCACTATTTGGTGATGTACAGTGCAGTAGCATAAACTTCCTATGAAAAACAGCCTAAACCCAATAAACTGATTATAATATTAAAAGACAAACAAACACAAAAAGAAGCCACACAGAATACCCAGGGGTCATGGTTCTCAACACTTCGCCTTACGCATATTATTTTGAATACTACAGACAATTTTAACTCCATGAAGAATATAAGAGTCTGGTATCAGAAATTTAACTGAAAACAAAAAAATAATAAAAACCCAAAGTTTTAAAACAAAAATATGAAGTCAAATTAAAAAAAAGACTTGAGAAGGGCAATATTGTTCCATGTAACTTCCCTGTTATAATGGTTGCCCGTTTGTTATGCATTTTCAAATCAGGAACTCAAGCATAATTGGAAAGTTCATGTCCTCAGTTTGGTGTTTGCATCTAAAAATTCTGTCAATTCACATATACTTTATAATGTAATTAAATATTTAAGATATACTCCAGTTTCATCCTTAATTAAAAGTACAAGATCACAAAGATATACAACATAGACATATTAATACCAAAACAAGAAGAGATTATGAACAATGAGTGACAAAACAATGCACAGATTAGTTTTAATTTGCTACGAACTAAAGATACATTTTAGAGGGCATCTTGCAAGGATTCCTCACACCCTCAGTTTCCATTATGCTCTATTTGCCTTTAATTCCACTGGGCACCTTCTTCCTACCCAGGCATTTTCAATATAATTTTTCAAAATATTTTGAAAATATTTTACAGTTCTATATTTTATTGTTGCCACATTTATAAAACTGTACAAGCACTTCAATGCTGTACTTAGAAAGGAGTATCACATATAGTAAGATTAACTGTGAAATCAATTTAATGAAATCAAACAAGAACAAAGAGATGCCAGAATATACCAAGGCATTTACTGTGCCTATAAAAAGTATTCAGCTCTTGGGAAGTTTTCACATTTTATTGTTATACAACATTGAATTACAGTGGATTTAATTAGTCATTTTTGACAATAAGCAACAGGAAAAGACTCTTAATGTCAAAGTAAGAACAGATCTCTGCAAAGTGGTCTAAATTCATTACAAATATAAACCACAAAATAATTTCTCTCAAAAATGTGACACATCTAAATCATTACTGGTGCAGCCAACAGAGCCATAATGAGTTCAATGGCAGTCACCTGTTTATAGTCAAGGAGGTTCAGTTGACTGTAGTTTCACTGTAATTCAATGTTGTGTAACAATAAAATGAGAATTTCCAAGGGAGGTGAATACTTTTTATAGGTGTTGTATACATTTTAAACATACAGTATATGCAGATGTGACACATAAAACATGTAAGCAGATAAAAATAATAAAATGTCTATTTTGAGTTGGCGCAGGGTACTGTGACAATATTAAACGTCCAATGTAATTAAACATCACTCCGCTTATCCATTTCTATCATTACTTCCTGATTTCTTTGTAAGTTCATATGTGTAAGATCATGAATTGAGTGATCATTAAAACCAAAGAAAGCTTAATGTCAAACATGACCTTGAAATCACCTGTGACCACCATGCAATAATGTCTTTTGAATGCAAATCTACGAGAAAGCATGCAGTTCATGCAGTATTTACTGTATATATTGGACAACTGCTCAAAAAAAGTGTATTATGTAAAGGAAATTCAGCTCAATGAGTGTCTATTTATTGGCCACAAAGCATTCAATTGTGGAAGATAATCAGTTTAAGTAGACTAAGGAGGAGGTGAGCTGAAGGGTCTCAAGAGTGCCAGATAGAAAACCAAGTTGTCATGATTTTTATTTTGGTTCAAATAAAGAGAGGCAGAAAAAAGCACTATGTTATAAAATAATTGGGTGTGAAAGGGAGTTTGAGAGATAGTCAACAAACCTACAATTAGGGGCAAGCTGCTCTTTTTCCGATAGTGTTCATTTTGTCCTTTGTGTTTCATTTTAACCAGCCATGATCAATAACAGGCCAGGTCTGTGAAAACACCTAATAAAATAGCTAAAATTCTCATCTTGTTTTTCACAACCTGTCTCTCTCTCTCTCTGTCTCTTCTGTGGCTTTCAATAGAACCATTCACTGCATCTTTACTACAGAGAAATCAAAAGCCGGGAAAATGCTCTTAAATGCACAGTAGTTAAAAAAGATCTGTGGGAATGTCTATCTGCATATTGTTCATTTTTAAATGTATGAAAAAAAGGTTTTTGCAGTGGCTGTTTTGCTACATGTTTGTGATTGAATTTTAGACTTTTTTAATGAGCATGCCACCTACATACATTTAAGACAAAATATAGATAACTAAAATGAATTTATTTTACTTGATTCAATACCTTTCCTTTCTAGTGACATTTAACTCGCTGCTTCAATAACTTGTTTTCTTTCTTTTATATTAAAATTGCTTATTTGGTTATTTAAGCGGTTAGGATATAGCGGGTTGGATAATGGATAGATGAATAAAATGATCAGAAGATTTCTTGTTCCTTCAACAGTAAAAACAGACCAACCTTCAAATTTTCTGTAACCATGCAGAAGGTAGGCATTCTTGGAAAGTAGACATTTGAATAAAGATAACACTGAATGGTAAAGGTTCAGTGCTAAATAATCTACTGATGATACACGCTATTTATATAGTACCTTTCCCATGCTCAAAGTGTTTCACAAAATACAAAATGAGCAACAGGAAAAGAAGCAAAGGAAAAAAATATAATATAAATAAACAACACTGGATACAATATAACATCAGCAAAAAATACCAAATAAAAGAATTACAGAAAACTGAAAGCTTTGAATTAGAATAAGTGACAATAAACTGGAATAAAATAAATCTATACAAAATGGTGCAAGAAAAATGTTGGTAACTTGGAGGAGTCAGCACAAAGTTGCTGGTCTATGTAGTTTTGTAGTGGCACTCCTGCTATGCCCTTTAAAATTTACAAATACAGATTGTTTAAAATAAACAATGCACAGTTTGGGCATCCTAAGTGCAGATAATGAAGTTTTAAGCAGGCAGACAGATACCATTGATTTGCGCGTAATACAGAAGATTAGACTGTATTGAAGTGGTTTAAACACAGTAGCAGGTGCCAGAAATATCTATCAGTACAAGTGTATTAAAAACTAGCTGATGCCCACTGTAGCATACGGCTGTGTAAGAATAGGAACGGAAAACAGTGAGAAAGGAATTCAGAAATCAAGAAGAAATAAATACTTCTTGAAAGACACAGTTGTGAATTGGTGTTTTGAAGTGGTTTAAACACAGTAGCAGGTGCCAGAAATATCTATCAGTACAAGTGTATTAAAAACTAGCTGATGCCCACTGTAGCATACGGCTGTGTAAGAATAGGAACGGAAAACAGTGAGAAAGGAATTCAGAAATCAAGAAGAAATAAATACTTCTTGAAAGACACAGTTGTGAATTGGTGTTTTGCTGGAGACGACAGATAATGAGTCGAAAGATCTAATCTCGGAAAGAGCTTGAATTTCAGCTTTACCACCATAAACTCCAGATGTTGCCATGTATTGATAGTACTCCTGACTTCTTGTGATAATTTGACTTGCATTGGAAAGAATAACAGAAAGAACGCCTCCAAATCTGTCCCAATGTGATGCAACGAAATCTACTGCCCTATGTCAAAGTGAGAGTGTATTGCCTTTGTCAACTGTTTGTGTCAAGAAATAACCCACTGAAAGGACCAGTTCTCCTCAACTCAGGAATTCTCTTCCCTCTCATATACGTCAGCTCGATTCAATAACACATTTTAAAACTGCCCTCAAGACTTATCTTTTCAAATTGGCATAACAATTGTGAATTTTGCACTGTTACTGCCAGTTATCTTTGTTTGTTTGCTAATTATTGCTTTTGATTTATCATTCTCTTGTTTTAATTTTAATAATGTTGTTTAATTTTATTGCAAGGTGACCTTGAGTGCTAAGATTATAAAATGGGATTTTCTAATGGCCAAATATAAGCAAAACAATTGCTCCGTCTTACCTATGAAATGAAATACCACGGGATCTGGTTTGGAGCTTACAGCAGTTTGTACAATCCCAAGCAGCACATTATTCATTACTTCACTCTGCAGCAGTGCCACTCCCAATATGGCGGCGACGTTGACGTACGATGCTCCTGGTCATGCGGCATCTAGTACTTCTATGTCTATGTAGATATCGGGAGGTGACATGACACCAATGGGGTCATGAGAGAGGAGTGGGGAACGCGGTAGTCCAAAGGAGGAATAGGACTTGAGAAAAGTGGCATGGGGGTGTATGGGAGGCTGCAGGTAGCGTGGGGAAGAGATTGGAAGAGGACGAATAGGAATCGAGAAATGCCGTGTCAGCTGCGTGTGAGCAGGACCGGTTTTGAAGTTGAAGCAGGACGAACCAGAAGAGAAATATATATATATATATATAAGAGATAGTAATAGTGTATTAGGTACAGGCCTTTGCCTAAAACATCTAGCCAACAGCAGCCCTGTGCTAATAAATTGACACTTGATAAAATGGCCAAACAGAAGCTGACACAAGCTAACATTGGACCTACTGTCACACCACTAACCACAGTGTCCATCAATAGAAGGGACCATATGAGGCGCATTGGTAGGCATGATTTATTACACTTTGTTACAGATGGGGAACATGATCAAGTGCTATTGCTTTTAGTGAAAATGGAGATGGCTGAAGTAGCAGTAGTGTCATATGTACATGGTACAGTGAAATTTGTACTGACATGTCCAACCAACAAGTAACTTAACCATGGAAGGAATTATTAAGGGAAAGACTGTACAACACATGGCAAGAACAGGTGTTTTGAACAGTCAGAATGGATTCAGAAGAGGGAGGTCGTGTTTTACCAACATGCTGAAATTCCATGAGGAAGGAACAAAACGATGTAATGAAATTTGAGCATATGATATTATTTATTATTATATTATTATTTATCTTGACTTTAATAAAGCAAAGCATAAGGTACCACATGAGATGTTGGACATCAAACTAAAAGTTGGGAGTCCAGGGTTGTTTGCAGTTGGGTACAAAATTGGGTCAGACACAAGAAGGGAGGGTAATGTGGCAAGAATACGTATCAGACGTGGCGGATGTTAAGAGTGCCCCTCAGGAGTCAGTGCTGGGGCCCCTGCTATTTTTAATACGTATAAAATGGATAGGAATTTAAATAACAAGCTGGTTAAATTTACAGATGATACCAAGCTAGGTGGATTGGTAGCTAATCTAGAATCAGTTGAAGCATTACAAATGGATTTGGACAGCATATGGGCTTGGGGAATTTTTTGGCAAATGAAGTTTAGTGAAAGAAAATTTCTTATAGGTAGGAAAGAAGAAACAAAATGAGGAACAAAAATATTCCAATGCCAAATTTCTCTCTAACTGCTGAACTCATCACCAAGCAGTTTATAACCTTGGTATTTCTTGAAATGCATATTTAATACTATGTATATTATGCACGTTTTACAGTAATGCAACCTTGTAAAATGATTATGATTGTAGCAGCCAGTAAACTGAAGCATTTATCAATCACAGGGGGGTAAAGTAGCTGCAGTGTTACTAAATGGGAATTCACCTGTTTGACAGCGAACTCTCTAGAAACATCCTGTCTGTTCTGCAGCTTTCGTAGTTGAGGTTATTTAAACTGGAGTACCGTGAGGGTCAAGTGGATACAGGGTTTCTGCCAGCAGGAGGTGATGAATGTGCAAGAAAAGGGATCAAAAACAGGCAGCCACAAAGCAGCAGAAGCGTGCCTGAGAATCATCAAGAGTGTGTGTGCAGCAGGGGCAATTAAAGGAGAAGATAGATTTATTCCAGTTTTTAGTAGTGCATTCTTCATTTTGGTGGTGTTCTAACAGTCGTTTGCATAATTGTTATATATTTTCTTATATAATACGCTACCGTGACTGTTTGTTTGTCTGTCCAGGATTTTTAACACTAGAATTACCAGAGCCTATGAAAGTACTCATAGATCCGGCCCACCTTAAATCCATTTGCACCTCTCTGTCAGCGTCTTTTGTCCTGTAAATGCGCCGATAAAGACAAGCAGCAAGCAGCCTGGTATCCCATCCCCCACCGCTGCAGAACATGCACAATGTTCTCCCAGCTCATGCCTTGATTAATAACCTGTAGTGAAGTGCTGAAGTTTTAGAGTGGAAATAATAGATAATTATTTGAAATGAAGTCCAAATAGGCTTGTGAGGGGCTGAAATAGCTTTCATGTATAGCAAATTCCCACTCAGGTACTAAAAAAAAACGACACCAATTGATGTCCTATTGTTAGTTTTTATTTTGGAGGGTCGGTTGCTAACTGTAGTTTAAATTTCTGAAACATAAAAATTTTCAAAGAAGAACCTGATGGAGATTTAAAATCTTTGTTAAAGTCTCAAACTAAAATTGTTGGTTTTATCTGCCATGATGTATAGCAGGTCATTTGGGTACTTTCCCAATAAATGATCCTTTTAAAGAAACACCAAATTATGATGATCTACAGATAATGCAGCTGAAAGATTTCTTTTTTAGAGTATTGGAAATCCTGAATAATTGTTTATTCACTTTGTTTATATTGTTTGTGAGCCCAGATACAACCTTCACAGGCTTCTTGCGCAACATAATTACAATTCTCTTTTCTTTTCCCTTTCTCCACTCCTATCAGGCAAGCTTTTCCCATTTTTCTATTTCAACTCGACTCCAACTTGCTTGCATGACACAGAGTGGCTTCTTTAATATAAAGACCCAGCAGTACTTCCGATGCCAGGACATTTCCTGTAGGAAGCACTAACGGGTCATGTAGAAGCCCCACAAACTAGGCATCACTAATCCATGCAGCAGCTCCAAGCTGGAACCACAGAACCCAACACGGATGTCCCATGGAACTTCAGTTCTCAGCACGCCCTGAATGTATCCATATGGGTTCTGTAGCCCAAGGATGCTGGCCAGGGATCCTCCATTATACTTGCTTTCCAGCTGGGTAAGGATCTTCAGTCAAGCCCCACCAAGACACCAGCATATCAACTTCTTCATTGTCATCTTCTGCCAAACTCCTGGCTGAGGCAGGGAATGTTTCACCTTTCTTCTTTTCTATTCACTAGCCTGGCCTCCCTTGAACCATCCTGGCAAGGATGCCAGCCCATCCTTGCTACCCACCAAGGTTATTATAGTTAACGAAAACTAAAATCAAAACTAAAACTATTATTAAAAAACATTTTTGTAAACTGAAATAAAATTATTAAAAAAAACGAAATGAAAAACTAAAACTAAACGAAACTATTAAAGTAGCTGAAAAGACTAACTGAAATAAAATCACAATTTACAAAAATATTTTTAGTTTTTCTTTATGAATGAATATTCTTGCTGTTAGTCTTTAATCTTGTAAGTTTAAACTCTAAAACAGAAAGACATCCAACACGAGCCGCCCGAACATATTCATCCAGTGAACGGCGGCTGGTGACGGAGGGTGGTTGTTCACACAGCATTTGCGGTGACAGAGCGAGCTGAATGCGGGTGCGTAAAGCGTGAGAAATAGAAAGCGATTTGAGTGCCGCCTTTCTTTGCACTTGTTGTATATCAAGATGTAATTCAAACGGCTGAAATCAGTATGTGATGGTCAACAAAATGTTTACCATATGGACAGAAAAATCACGAGTGAGTAACATTTCAGTTTATTTCTCAGGTATCTGCTTTTTGTTGACAGCAATTCACCTGCCACTTCACACAGAAGAAATCGTTTTTACTTTCTCATATACGACGTATACAGAAAGTATAGTAATCATGAAAAAATTCAATCTCAATATTTTGATGAATTTTGACGTTATAGACCTCCCAGAGTCCAAAAACAGTTTTTGGAATTGTGTGTGTAAACATGATAACTCAAAAATGCAACTAGACAGATAGATGGATGAAATTCGGCATGTGGTTGTTGCACCACAATTGTAGATCTGTATTAACTTTTTTGACCAAATCTATCACCCGGAAGTGGTACTTTACTTGAACACATAGTCAATTTTTTTTTTATTTATGCAGCTGCAGAGTCTGATTTATTCAACTTTAAATTTATAATAATTGTTCAATATATTATTAATTTGATTTGTTGTTGATGGTTCCTTAATGTACATAATATATAAATATAATCATTGTCTTGCGGTTTACTCCTCAAATACCCATCCCCATATCTGAGTATACAAGGAAGTCAAGGGGAGACCACTCCTGATTTTTGAAAATAAAACTGCGCTGATCGAGAGACTGACAAGGCCATCATACGAGATCAGCATATTGTTGCTGACCAATCACTTTTGCTTGAAAAACATTGTTTAACAATGATGCTATACAAACAAAGGTAGAGAGTCTCACAAGTGATGAAAAACTAAACATACTAATGGGTTTTTGTAATTATTTTATATTTATTAATTTACCTTTTTTAGTTCACATTTACAACTCAAAATACCTAATATTGTGAAAGTAATCCATTAGCAGAATTCTATTTTAAAATATTTGGCTCCCTTTTTTCAATGTTTTTCTCTCTCTCTCAAAATATATAGTTGAAATATCATATTCTTTTTGTTCTTAACATTCATATTGCATACCAGGGATTTTTCCTGCCTTACATCCAAACCTGCTGCGGTAGGCTCCAGGTTTCCTGCAATCCTGGATAAACAGGTTTAGATAATGTATATATTGTTCTTAATCTCAGATGCTGTCTCTGTCGTTTTATGCCTGTCTGTACTCCTATTACCTGCTCTTGCTCTGCTCATTATGGGTTTATTGTCCTTTATGATGGGCTATTCAAGTCTCACCATCCCTAACCTTGACACTTCATGCTTGTTTTTCTTTGTTTCCCTCAATACAGCTAGGCGGGGTCTGCATACTGATTCAAGTCTAAGAGTCCTGTTCTTCCTAAGCCCCTGTGATTTTCATGAGAAAATATTTTAAAAATTATAAAATTGTGTAAAATTGTTCATATTCAGTATCTAGTTTTAATTTTGTTTGTTTTTATCAGACAAAAGTAAAACCAGATAGTGAACCAGGCAGTGTAGTAAGATTCCACGAACATTAAACTTGTATCCAAATCTGTTAAGTGTGCAGTTCTGTCTGATTGTGACACAAAACTAACTCCGTAGGCGCTCCATACCATAATTACTAAATCTGAAACTAATATATATAAAAATAAAATAGAAATGTCTTTGTGAAATAAAAACTAAACTAAAACTAAAAATACACGATGAAAGAAAACTAAAACTAAACTGAATTTCCAAGTAAGGTCAGAAAAAATATAGAAATAAAAACTAAAATAAAAAGGCAAAACTATAATAATCTTGCTACCCACTAAACGTGTCACAAAGCCATGGTTAGGGAGCTTGTTTTCTTTTTTATTAATTGCTATACAAGTTAAATTGCTTGTATTTTTTACTTTTACAGTCAAGAAAATTATTTAACTTAGCCACTACAATTTCAAAGAGTACAACAAGTAAGCTGCTATGAATGAAGTTTGTGTAAGCTGCTGCACAGCCACAGGAGCTGCTTTTACAGGCAGCATATCTAGAAGAAGTCACTCTGCAGGCATTTCACCATTTTTATGTCAGGAGCAGCTATTGAACGAGTAGTAGATGAAAATATGCAAAACATGCAAGTTGAAGCAAACTCTATCAAGAAAAATTTGATACAGTAAACTAAACTGTAATTGAAGTTAGAGAATATTTCTCTTTTTAAGATAGATGAGACAGAATGCTTTTCAATAGGAAGTTTTGAAATTTTAAAATCGTTGTACAACACACTGCATTTGCAATATCTTGCTGAAAATTTGACTTTCAGGATAAATTTCCATGAAAATATATTTGCCACATTTTTACAGAATTGGTCCACTTGGAGCCGAGGTGTTTCATGGTGAAAGTCAGAAGGACAAGCAGAAATATAGACAGACATGACAATAACATTATACACATAAAAAGTAATGCACTCGAAAGAATTTATAGATTAATATGATGATGAAAACAACCTTTTCTGATTATATGAGGAAGCAGGTGATATTCTTTTGCAGAGAATGTATTATTCAGGTAAGTGACTCAAAAGATTTCAAGTCTAATGCTGTACCTTCAGCAGAATGAAATCAAAGTCAACAAGACAAAAAGTACCTACAGCAATTTTCTGAGATTCAATGAGAACCTCTTTTGAGGTAAGTGCTGCCAACAGGAATGCAAACATCTTTACTTGCTTACCACTTCCAGAATCACAACCCACTGATGTGAAAGGAAAAAAGTGCTTATTTTTGATGGCCCAGATATAACACTTGTAAAAACACAGAACACTTTAATGCTTGTAAAAGCTAAAGATGTAATTCAAGATTATGAAACTGCATTGTAATAGAATGAGAAACAGAGAAGAAAATAACAAAAAGAATAAATAAATTGGGTAGATTAAGGTTTAAGATTATTGTCAAAGCGATCTGGGTATTTAATTATTTCACAAATTCATAAAGAGTCATCTGTCCATCTGAATGAAGATAATGAAAATCTAGTATGACAGTGTGTCATTTGATAAAATCACTGAAACAAATTTGAAGTAGCACCACTTCATTATTCTAAGTAGCCTTGTAGACTAAGAAAAAGATTACATGTAAACTATCCAGGTCTGTTTAACCAAGTAATGCACATTCAAAGCAGAGGTATAATTGAAAATCAGTTTGCTATAATTGAAAATCATTATTTGCTATGCACAAATAATCAAACATACAAATATACAAATATATTACCTTTGGTTTACAGAAAATTTACCTTCTGGCAAAGAAGTATGATTTGTCAAAACACATTTAAAGACCTTCTTAGAAATGTAGTCATTTTATATACAATATTAGCTACTTTCCAAGCTTTAGGTACTTGATTAAAATATAATAAAACTGGGTTAAAATATAATAATTAAGATATCTGTTCACACTGAGTGTTACTGCTTCAGCATGGTGGCAGTGCTTTGGTAGCGATTCTGCCTCACATTACCACTAGAATTACCACAGCCAATGAAAAACCCCGTAATTCTGGCCCACCTTAAATCCTTTCGCACCTCTCCATCAGCCAATTCCTGTTTTGATTGATTATCTGGGAGTGAGCTACCCAGAATTGTAAGGGGCAAATAATTTGAAGTGTATTTTGATTGTCTATAACAATCTATGTAAACACATTGTTAAAACAGAAACATTTTTCATGTTTTAGTAATAAACAACAAAATGTAGACATGAATTGTACAATGTGTGAAAGCTGATGGCCAAATAGGTGCAAGTACAATACGACAGCTTCCATGGTACTGTGGTTAGAGCTGACGACTTATAATCCGGAGGTCATGAGTTCGAAACCAGCTCCCTGGCAAATTCACCTATTTTGAGTAGTGAGCTGCTCTTATTGTTAATATTACACAATAAAAACATACATTTGATTTGTGTCTGTAACAGCCAGTGTAAATTTATAGTACTTGTAAAAGTTAGTGTTTTATACAATTCATGTCTACATTTTGTTATTTATCACTAAAACATGAAAAAACTTTTCTATTTCAATGATGTGTTTACATAGATTGTTGTTGAAACAAGACACATATCAAATGATTTCCCCTTACAATTCTGGGAAGCTCACTCCCAGATAATCAATCAAGGCAGGAACTGGGAGAACTTCTTCCTGTTCTGAGGCGGTGGAAGGTTGGATAATTGTATAGCAGGCTACTTGGGCTTATCTACACATTTAGAAGACAAAAGAGAGGTGCAAAGGGATTTAAGGTGGGCTGGGTTTACGAGTTTTTTCGTTGGCTCTGGTAATTCTAGTGTTAAGGAAATTGGTGAACCATGTCCATATGGGTTTTCTCCAGGTGCATTTTCCTCCCACATTCCTAAAACATTTGATTTATGTGGGTTGACTACACAAAATTGACCTCTAATGTGTACATATGTGTTCACCCTGTGATGGGATGAGGCCCTGTCCAGGGCTTTTACCTTTTTTGTGCCCAAAGCTTACTGGGACAGGTTCTAGCTTTCCTGTGAATAACAGATCTTGAAAATGGATGGATGGATAGATAGATATAAAACAGAGAGAGATCCTACATTTACTTGTACTTGTAATGTCTGCTTGAGTAATTTGCTCACTGGCAGATTTCACTTTCATTTGAGTAATTTTTTAAAAAGGTATCTATACCTTTACTGAAGCATTGCTGTTGAGTGGTATATACAACACCCGTATTCAGCATTTTCCTTTTCATCTCTCACTTAACTGGTCCCAGCTCAAGTGTGAGTGTGCCTTGGTTAACTTGTCAGGCCCAATAAAATGAAAAACACATTCAGGCAATGGATGAGTTGATGCACTTTATTTGTTTACTAATATATTCAAATGTAAGGGACAACTTTCTTAGTGCCTGTATCAGCAGCTTTACTTTTTTTCACACCTCATCATTTGTCCTGTATTTAAGATATGGCTACCCTCTCATTCAATAACTTATGCAGACTTAGCACTGTGTATTTTACAGCAAAAAGATTTCTGCAAATTATATATCAGTACCATACATATAATCACCAATGTAACAAAATAGATACAGTGGTGTGAAAAACTATTTGCCCCCTTCCTGATTTCTTATTCTTTTGCATGTTTGTCACACGAAATGTTTCTGATCATCAAACACATTTAACCATTAGTCAAATATAACACAAGTAAACACAAAATACAGTTTTTAAATGATGGTTTTAATTATTTAGGGAGAAAAATAATCCAAACCTACATGGCCCTGTGTGAAAAAGTAATTGCCCTAATTGCCCCCTGAACCTAATAACTGGTTGGGCCACCCTTAGCAGCAATAACTGCAATCAAGCGTTTGCGATAACTTGCAATGAGTCTTTTACAGCGCTCTGGAGGAATTTTGGCCCACTCATCTTTGCAGAATTGTTGTAATTCAGCTTTATTTGAGGGTTTTCTAGCATGAACCGCCTTTTTAAGGTCATGCCATAGCATCTCAATTGGATTCAGGTCAGGACTTTGACTAGGCCACTCCAAAGTCTTCATTTTGTTTTTCTTCAGCCATTCAGAGGTAGATTTGCTGGTGTGTTTTGGGTCATTGTCCTGTTGCAGCACCCAAGATCGCTTCAGCTTGAGTTGATGAACAGATGGCCGGACATTCTCCTTCAGGATTTTTTGGTAGACAGTAGAATTCATGGTTCCATCTATCACAGCAAGCCTTCCAGGTCCTGAAGCGGCAAAACAACCCCAGACCATCACACTACCACCACCATATTTCACTGTTGGTATGATGTTCTTTTTCTGAAATGCTGTGTTCCTTTTACGCCAGATGTAACGGGACATTTGCCTTCCAAAAAGTTCAACTTTTGTCTCATCAGTCCACAAGGTATTTTCCCAAAAGTCTTGGCAATCATTGAGATGTTTCTTAGCAAAATTGAGATGAGCTCTAATGTTATTTTTGCTTAACAGTGGTTTGCGTCTTGGAAATCTGCCATGCAGGCCGTTTTTGCCCAGTCTCTTTCTTATGGTGGAGTCGTGAACACTGACCTTAATTGAGGCAAGTGAGGCCTGCAGTTCTTTAGACGTTGTCCTGGGGTCTTTTGTGACCTCTCGGATGAGTCGTCTCTGCGCTCTTGGGGTAATTTTGGTCGGCCGGCCACTCCTGGGAAGGTTCACCACTGTTCCATGTTTTTGCCATTTGTGGATAATGGCTCTCACTGTGGTTCGCTGGAGTCCCAAAGCTTTAGAAATGGCTTTATAACCTTTACCAGACTGATAGATCTCAATTACTTCTGTTCTCATTTGTTCCTGAATTTCTTTGGATCTTGGCATGATGTCTAGCTTTTGAGGTGCTTTTGGTCTACTTCTCTGTGTCAGGCAGCTCCTATTTAAGTGATTTCTTGATTGAAACAGGTGTGGCAGTAATCAGGCCTGGGGGTGGCTACGAAATTGAACTCTGGTGTGATACACCACAGTTAGGTTATTTTTTAACAAGGGGGCAATTACTTTTTCACACAGGGCCATGTAGGTTTGGATTTTTTTTTCTACCTAAATAATAAAAACCATCATTTAAAAACTGCACTTTGTGTTTACTTGTGTTATATTTGACTAATGGTTAAACGTGTTTGACGATCAGAAACATTGTGTGTGACAAACATGCAAAAGAATAAGAAATCAGGAAGGGGGCAAAAAGTTTTTCAGACCACTGTATGATCCGACTTATTAGCTTATGTTGTAACGGCAAAGGTTGTGCCAAGGTCAACACCCTGTCACACAGAACACAATAATAATTTATTTTAAAATATGGACATTAGACAGAGAACACTCAGCTCACCATCACCAGCTCTGAACATTTTAAAATTCCGGTTTTGTAAATGACTCCATAGTTCTCAGTAATGCTGTTAGTAGCCTTGCTAACACCACGATTATAGGTAGTAGCTTGCATTCTATGAGATAGCCTGCTACCATTTTGTAGTTATTGTTGATTTAATGAGGATACAGAGTTGTCTACAGTGCACCTAAAAGTAGATTATATGATCAATAGCTATGTAGGACCTCAATGGAGTCATATGAGCTAACATTGTTAATGTAGGTAAGTGTTCTAATATTTACATTTCAGAATAGAATCTTAAAATATGAAGATAAAAATGACAATGACAAACTGAACATACACTTCTTTCAGAATTTTAATAATAAAAGGTCAGTCAAGGAGGGGGCGAAGTGAATTAGGAATAGTAAAGGATAATTAAAAAATACAAACAGTGAAAAAGCAGATGCTCTAAATAAGCATTTTTCTGAGGTTTTCACATATGGGGCTACTGAGGAGGTATTGACTGATTTGGAAATTGTAGAGGGAGAAGTACTGTACAGATTAAATTGGCTGAAATTAAACAAATCTCCAGGACCAGATAATATTTACCCTTGAGTTTTTAAAGAGGTCAGCAGGTACATATATAAACTCTTCACACATATTTTTAGGAAGTCAATGCACACTGGGGAAATTGTGATGGACTGGAAAATGGTAAATATTACGTCATTATATAAAAAGGTTGACCAGGCAGATCCAAACAACTATAGGCCAGTAAGTTTAGCGTGGACCACGGGGAAATTAATGGAAGGAATTATTAAGGATAAAACTGAGCAGTTCATGGCAAGTACAGTCAGAATGAGTTCAGAAGAGGGAGGACATGTTTTATTAACATGCTGGAATTCTATGAGGAATCGACAAAAGTGTATGATCAAAGTGGAGCTTATTTATATTATTTATATGGACTTTCAGAAAACATTTGATAAGGTGCCATTTGAGAGGTTGGGCATCAAACAAAAAAGTGGTAGTTTAGAGTGATGTTTTTAGATGGGTGCAGAATTGGCTCAGACACAGGAAACAAAGTGATGGTGTGAGGGACCTCATCAGAAGTTGTTTATGTTAAGAGTGGTGTTTCACAGGGGTCAGTGCTAGGGTCACTGCTATTTTTAATATATATAAATGATTTGGATAGGAATTTAAATAACCAGCTGGTTAAGTTTGCAGATGATACCAAAATAGGTGGATTGGCAGATAATCTGGAATTTGTTAAATCATTACAGAGGGACTTTGACAGCACACAGACTTGGGCAGATTTGTGGCAGATGAAGTTTAATGACAGTAAATGTAAAATATTAAACATAAGTAAAAATGTTAGGTTTAAATATACACAATGGGACATCTGAAAATCAAGAGTACTCCTCATGAGAAGGATTTAGGAATCATAGTGGACTCTAAGCTATCAACTTGCAGACAGTCTTCAGAAGCCATTAAGAAGGCTAATAGAATGTTAGGTTATATAACACAATGTGTGGAGTACAAGTCTAAAGGAGGTTATGCTCAATCTTTATAATGCACTGGTGAGGCCTCATCTGAAGTACTGTGTACAGTTTTGGTCTTCAGGCTATGACAATGACATAGCAGCACTAGAAAAGGTCCAGAGAAGAGCGACTAGGCTCATTCCAGGGCTACAGGAGATAAATTATGAAAAAGATTAGAAGAGCTGAGACTTTTCAGTTTAAGAAAAAGAAGATTAAGAGGCGAAATGATTGAAGTGTTTAAAATCATGAAGGTAATTAGTACAGTGGATCGAGACTGTTATTTTAAAATGAGTCCATCAAGAACACAAAGACACAGTTGGAAACTTGCTAAGGGTATATTTTGCACAAGCATTAGAACGTTTTTCTTTACACAGAGAACCATAGACCCTTAGATTAAGCTACCATGTAGTATGATAGACAATAAGACTTTAGGGACTTTCAAAACTAGACTTGATTTTTTCCAGAAGAATTAAGTTGATAGGACTGGTGAGCTATGTTGGGCTGAATGGCCTGTTCTCGTCTAGATTGTTGTAATGATTTAATGTAAATACTCTTTAAAGGCACTTAAGCAAGCACCAAGCTCGCCACCTGCTAGCACCTTCTCTTATGTTGGTTCAGGGAGATTGCGGTCACCCTAGACATTACAAAACAATTCTCCACCATGCAAGAATCTTTTTAGAGGAACTTTACATAGGAGGCTATTAGTATGAAAGTAATATTTCCAGCTACAGCTACAAATTTACTGTTTTGAATGAATTGGTATTTCTGTCATGATAGCTACTTCTGATGGTCATTCCATGATTAGCACAGTCTGCCTTTTTGGTGTGTCTGTTTTAGTTAGTTCTGGGTACTTATTATCTGTAATCTGCGGTCTGGACTTCTGTTTTTCATCCATTTGCATAGTCCCAGATGACTCTGCCTGCTTTATGAAAAAAATCACTGATTTCATAAGCTTCAAAAAGGATTTTTTATCTCTGGCTTCCAACTGGCACTTCAAATGTAGAACATGGCTTGTTGAAATACTGTCATCAGGAGTGGCTGCAAGGATGACTCTTGCAGAGCAAAAACAAGCCAATCTTTTACACTTAAGAGACCACTGAGAAGTGTATACTGTTTATTGTAGCATGTCTTCCTTCACTCTATTTTTTTTGGCTCAATACTTAAAATTATATTATCATCTTAACACTTTAAACAGGAATTTGGCAGCAGATTCTTTTATCTGCATTCAAAACATGTTAAAAATACTGACTGTGAGAAAATGTTTATGTTAAACAAATCACTACCTTTATTACCCTGTTCAACATCTGCTTTATTTTTGCTGTTTTACTTCTAAAACCCAATCATTAATTTTCTTTTTGTATTCCAATTAAAGATATGTACAATGACTGGGATCATACATTTTCAAAAGTATTACATCACTTCTGGGTTATGGTGTGTAGCTTGAAAATGTTTTCTTGCTGAAATATGCCATCCTCAGCAGTAGATAAATTGAGTTCTGCATCAGAAGAACTGTTGTCAACTGAACACCTCAGGGAGCAGCTCTGCATTCAATCAATTACTTAAGCTTTTATTTAGTGTTGCCCTCTTTCAGAGGGTTGACAGACATGATTCTTCATGATCTGTGATTCTCCACTAGCCTCTTGATTTGGTCATAATTTTTCAATTTTGACCACTTCATGATGTCTTCCATCCAGGTTCTTCTTGGTCGTCTTATTGCTCTTCTTTAATCCATTCTTGCTTCTAGAATTATCACAATCAGTTTTCCTCTTGATCCATGCATTTCATATCCAGCGTACTTCATCATCGTTATGCCCTTCAGGAGATGTTTCACTGCATCCATTTTATTTAAAAATTGTTCATTACTTACTTTCTATTTCCTGCTTATTTTCAGTCTCCGTCAATAACACCACTGCTCAAAAGCATTTATCAAGCGCATTGCTTCACTGTCCAAAGTTCAAGTTTCACTCCCAAAGCATACAACTGAGAAAATGTAACATTTTAGTATTGTCATTTTTAAGCCTAAATTTAGATATCCTCTCATCATGCACTTTAGTTTCCAGGAAGCATTCTTTGCGCTGCCAATTAGGGTTTATCCCTTGACTGCATCGGCCATTACTACATATCCCACTTCCTTAATATTTGTACCTATCAACTTCCTCCAACTTTTTTCTGTCCAGTATTATGTTACACTTATTAGCCCCCTTTCTTGATATTATCATTACTTTTGTTTTCTTTAGGTTTAACTTCATACCATACTGCTTTTCTATATTTAATATAGCCTGTAACAGTCTCTCTAGATCACCTTTTTCTGCCAACAATGTGGTGTCATCTGTATATCTCAGATCCTTAATAATTTCTCCTCCGATTTTTATCCAATTCAAGCTTTCAAGCGCTTCCAAGATATTTACTATGCAGTTTGAAAAGTACTGGCAATATGATGCATCTTTCACATTTTCTATAACTCTTGATGGCCAGTGCAATTTTCTGTACTTTGGTGTGCTTAGCTTGTAACATCACTTCAAGAGAAGCCCACCAAATCAACAAGATAATTAAAAGTGCAAGCTCAGTTATAGAACACACTCTGGACTCCCTGGAGGTCATAGCGAAGGAGAGAATTGAAACAAAACTGAATGCCATAATGAACAATGTTCCACATTCTCTCTGTGACACACTAACAATTTTAGTTAACAAATTATCCAGGAGACGTGTACCAAGAAACATTACTGGGGTTCTTTTATACCAACAGCAATGTGACTGCATAATGCCTCACTGTGACTGTGACAGCTAAGTCAGAACTTTTCTTTCTTTATAGTCATTGTAGTGTGTGTTCAGACCAAAGTGTGTGTGTATATTTATTTATTTAAAGAGCTTCTGTAAAAAGCTACATTTCCCCCGCGAACAAATAAAGTTCTATCTCCCCTTCTTATGCTGAAGTCCTGTGAGACTCCTTCTGTAGTTCTTATATTTTACATGACCTTTCTCTCCGGTAGATGTTCTTTAGCCTTCTTTCTATCTCTGGTATTCCAACTCCTGTTAGTAACTCTATTAACTTATCATGTTATACTCCATTGAAAGCCTTCTTGAGCTTAAATGTAGCATACAGTATGTGTCTTTGTTCAGTTCCAGTGTTCTTCCACAAATGTGCTTCAATACAAAGATGGTATCTCTGGTACCTTTACCCTTACAAATCCCATTTGGGTGTCAGAAATATTTCTCTCTATGATTGGTTAAAACTGTTTTAGACCAATTTAAGCAAGGTTTTAGAAGCATGGGATTTCAGGCTAATCATACTTTTAGTCATCACAATCCTTTGCCTTATTAACTTTTGTCAATGATACAAATACGAAATCTTGTGGCACCTTGTCTTTGTAGTATATCATATTCAGAAATGTTATGCTGACCTGTATTCCTTTGTTTCTAAGTTGCTGTAAAAACTCTGGGATTCCATCAATCCCCTTTGCCTTGTTCTTTGGTAATTATTTTATGATATTATGAATCTCTTCCTCAGTTATGATGTTTCTCCTGGGTACAATGTCTGGTTCCCCTTTAATATTTCTTTTGTTATTCAAATATAATTTCTCCACAAATTCTGCCCCTCGATTTACTATTTTTTCATTTCTTGTTAATACCTTCCCTGCACAGTCTCTAACTCCTTAACAAGTATTCTTTTTTTTTTTTTTTAACATATGAGAATTCTTTATTTTCTTATAAAATAGAGGATTTTTGGCATCTGTCAAATTCTTCTATTTAAGCTTAATTGGATTATATGGTTTTGCTTGACCATGTGCAACCAGAATATCTAGAAAATATTACAGCATAGACTCAACAAGGTATTGGATGTATGGCACAGATATGCTGACACACATTGACTCTTAATGTGGTCCACAGGGGTTGCAAAAATGCTGTATTAGCAAAAAGCAGACTTTATTCATTACATACATTTTTTATGTTTCTCATATACAAGTAGGAAACACTTTTGTTTCTGGCAGCCAAAACCCATCTACAATATGACAATGTAGTATGAGATGTGTGTTGTAACAAGCATCATTTAGTACAACTATTGCGCACAACTATAGTTTAAACTGTAGGCTGCTTATTGTTCTAATCAAGTCATATCAGCTTCTGTTTCCAATGCACCCACCCTAGGCACATCTGACACCCATTACTAGACTATGCTCAAAGCCAGGTTAATCTTCACTCTTGAATGTTCTCTTACTTGCAGAGAAAAATACAAAATCTGTTCAAATCTCCCAGAACATCTGATGTTTTTATTGGTTGAAAAGTCAACAAGGGAAGACTACGTTTACTTAATAAGACATCCACCCAATGTAAATAAGTGCACTTTGATAATGTATTGCTATGTCTTCAGAGCAACATTGTTCATATGTTGAAACAATGATTTCAAAGAATTATAGGATGTTGAAATTACACTTTAAAAAATATATTGCTACTTGAAGAACCCATGTAAATGTGATTTCTTGTAGAAGATGTGATAATGCCATGTTAACTAGTAAAAATCACTGTAAAACCTAAATGCATCTATTACTCATTTACTTTTATGTAACAAGACCTTAACAAAGGCTTCTTTGGGACTTCACAACACTTAAAAATCATCAGTTAAGGGTTTATCCATCTCTGCAATATGACTTACTAACAAAACTTCACTTTGGAATGGTGCGAGGCACACTTCTCTTAATATTACATTTTGAGTAAAAGACCTGTGAATCACAGAGATGAATAACCTATAGGTATGTACTGATGTTTTAAAAGTTTCATAAAGACCAAAAGCAGACTTTGTTAAGGTCTTGTTACATAAAAGTAAATGATAATAGATGCATTTGTGCAGTACCAAAACTGACACAACTAAAATCACAATGCATTTTAAAATTTAACAATAATTCACCTCTGTCATGCATAGTCAAAGAAGGTCGTCTTTCTGATTACCGTAGATACTCGCCTATCAGTCGACCTCGCAGATAACTCGAGTGTATTGTTTAAGCCGAAAATTATGAAATTTGTTATGACCCGCGTATAAGTCGAGGGTAAAGCTTGGCAGCCTATCAAATTCTTTGAATTTCATAATTATACCCAATGTACCTGGGCCCAGACTTTCAACATTTTAATCTTTGAAGAATTTTAGTAAGCCAAAATTAAAACTCCAAAAACATTTTTATTCATTTACTTACAGTTAGAATATTTCAATTAAATTCGTATTCAAATCCCTCGCATATAATAAAGTGGCCCTAAGTGTCTTCTTCAAATCCTTCAAAGTCTGACTCTTGTTGGGATCAGAGCTTAAAATAGCAGCCTGACATCCCAATTATACTGAATGTGGGATGTGGGTGGAGTTGTCGGGGTTTTGGGGGGGGTGGAGTTTTGGGATTGAGTGTTTGTTGACGGCGTGGTGAGGCTCTTGTGTTTTTGGTCTATGTTAAGCTAAAACAGGCACCTTAAAAAGAAGGAGATAATAGTGAACCATTGAGCAGTCAAGCCTTGTGTGTCACTCCCTGCTGTAAATTAGGAAAAGGGAATTCAGGGACAGGGTTTTACCCCAGAGCACGTTGTTCTGGCCCTGGAGCTTCACACCACTGAACATGAAGAAGGAGAAGCTCCCCTGTGTCACCCCGACCACGGTCCAGAGACAGACAGGAAAGGTAACACTCTTCGTCATCAGAATGTCCGAATAAAACATGAAAGTTTTGTTCCATGACGTCGTCAGCATAAACATCATCCTCTTCGCTGTCGCCGATTGTTGAATCATCTGCTGCTAACTCTTTGTCTTCATAGATGGCATCATCTTCTGATCCATCCATAGCATTACTGATGCTGCATTTCAAGAACGACTTTTTGATCATTTCTAGTGGAATTGAGTCCCAAGCTTCCTTTACCCATTTAGCTACTAAATCAATGTCTGGTTTCTTCAAATTCCCTCCTTTTGTTAATTTTACTTATCCAGAACACATCCACTGCTGCCACATGCTGCGTACTCTGTCCTTGAATGGCTTGTTCAAACAAACATCTAATGGCTGGAGCATCGATGTCAATCCGCCGAGAATAACAGCTAACGTAGTAGCCATTTTCCTGGCTTCATCCTTCACATCCTCTGATGTATGAGCGCGGAACATGTCCCACACCAAAAGTGACGGGCGTTTACTTTGCCCTGCTCCTGATCGCCTAGCCCACACATCTTGAAGCCACAATTTTGTTCCAGCCTCATCCATCCAGCCTTTGGGGTGTACACGAACAGTAATGCCTGCAGGAGATTTTATGTTCTTTGGGAATGACTTCCTCTTGAATATTATCGTTGGGCATAGCTTTGTACCATCTGCCAAGCAAGAGAGGACAACGATGAAATGGGTTTTTTCCATGGCCTGTTGACTTAATAAGAAAGGCAAAAGTCTAAAACACAATGCTTTCTTAGACTTTGGCATTGCTTGTAGAGAATACTTATTTTTTCTCCAATCTCTTACAAGTTATTCGCAAACGCAAAACTCTCTACCAGCCACACAATTATTGGTTTCCTCAGCACACTGAATAACTTTCAGTTTGAACGATGCGGGATACGATGCTCTTGTCTTCTTTTCAGAATTCATGATTGTACCAGTAAGAAGTTTAACTTAATATATTGATCTATTTTACTAATAAACTGCAATTAAATATACGTAGGCTAATAATGCAGAGCATGTGGGGTCATCAAGCTTCTTCCAGAAACAATTCAATGCAAATTTAATAAAGAGCTGCAAAACGTTGCGCCAAATGAATGTTGAGTAGATTGTATTAAATCCATCCATCCATTTTCCAACCCGCTGAATCCGAACACAGGGTCATGGGGGTCTGCTGGAGCCAATCCCAGCCAACACAGGGCACAAGGCAGGAACCAATCCCAGGCAGGGCGCCAAACCACCGCAGGACACACACAAACACATCCACACACCAAGCACACACTAGGGCCAATTTAGAATCTTTGGACTGTGGGAGTATGTTGTTGATTATTTTTCGGACAATAAGGCGCACTTAAAATCCTTTAATTTTATCAAAAATCGACAGTTCGTCTTGTGATCCGGTGCACCTTATGTATTAATTCTGGTTGTGCTTACTGACCTCGAACTGATTTTATGCACGGTACTCAAAAATCTGTCAAAATGTTTTAGAATGACTTTGGTAAGCTACGAAGCTGCACCGCTTGATGGATTGTTGGAGCATTACGGCTACCATAGTCAGGAAGTTTACATCAGGAGACCGGATGGCTTTTTCCACAGATCTCTGTCTCTATTGATCTGCGACTCCATGCACGCCCATCTCACCGATACTGTCAAAATCCAAGTGAAGCAAACTAATTCGAAGCTTGCCATCATTCCGGGTGGATTAACCAAAGAACTCCAACTGTTAGATATCGGTGTCAACAGGTCATTCAAAGTTAAATTGCGAGATGCATGGGAGCATTGGATGATGGAAGGCGAGCACACATTCACCAAGACAGGAAGGCAACGCCAGGCGAGTTACGCCACTATCTGCCAATGGATCGTGGATGCCTGGGATAAGGTATCAGTCTCAAGTATCTTTGAGCTTTCATCACTAAACAGCTACGGTAAGTAACAGCAATGAGACTGACTCGGATAATGACGAGAGAGATCCGGGCATGCTTGATGCTGAAATCGCCCAACTGTTTACCTCAGACACTGCGGATGAAGAATTTCATAGATTTGTGGAAAAGGATTGAACTGAAAAAGTGAATTGTTTTGTATTTTATGTTACAACTGAGCAATGTTGAGAGTTATTGTGAATGAGTTGAATAAAGTTTGACTTATCTGTTTTGTTTCGCTGAATGCGCTTTATAATCCAATGCGCCTTATGTATGAAAGTAGACCCATTCATTGATATTGCGCTTTAAAATCCGGTGCACCTTATGGTCCGAAATACTATATGTTTCTGGTTACCGCCATCTACTGGCAGCTAATGGTATATTTGTTATCCAAAACCTGCAAAAGCTAATGCTCAAATTCAAGTGCAGTATTTCACAGTTTAAAGAATTATTTAATGAAATTAGTGTTGCCCCGTGGATAAGTCCACTTTGTGTTTTTGAAAGAATTTTAAGGCATACATTTTTCGACTTATACATGAGTATCTACGGTAATTTA
The DNA here is from genome assembly GCF_016835505.1 of Polypterus senegalus. Taxonomy (NCBI): domain Eukaryota; kingdom Metazoa; phylum Chordata; class Cladistia; order Polypteriformes; family Polypteridae; genus Polypterus; species Polypterus senegalus. Next base: position 50,358,209 of record NC_053161.1, read on the forward strand.
CAAAGATAAATTTTATTTTCAGAGAGAAAAGGCAGCAAACTGACTGTACTCTAAGAAATGCATCCTTATTTGTTTACACTGCTATACATCCCTTCACTAATCATTAATGCCCTCTATCATGAATTAAACTCATAGTGGATACAAGGATGTGAACAATTTTAGAGTAGGCAGCTATTTACAGATTTGTACGGGCTTTATGACAATATGTAACCAGTCATTTGAATTCTTACCTGTGTTTTACTTGCAAATGAAATAAAAAAAAAATTCAAACTATCAAAAAAGCAAACCAATAAATAGCAATGTAAAAAATATACAATTTATGATGCAGTGATATGGCATTTGCCTCTACATAAAAGACAGCAGCTATAAGATTAAATTGCTTGCTGTTCACTCTGTGTACTCTTTGAGGATAAAAACTGCTTCCAAACAGTACTTACTGCCAAACCGTAAATCTGAGAACAGTCAGTGCTTGAAATTCTTTTTAATGGCACCAGATTTATTTCTGGCAGTGTTTTGAATGTGACTATTTAACTGAAAAATCTGACTTTTTCACTTTTTTGAGCAGATTTCATAATTTACTTAATTACCTTTCTATCTCAAGTGGTTACACTATCACACAGCATGATGGTGGTATCAGTCACAACACTCTTATGATATAAAAATAGGAAAGTTATAGTTCTGTTCATTCTGAATTTTCTCTGGCATTTCAACAGTTAAAGGTACTCTCAAGTCTTTTGTTTCCATGACCTTAATACTGCGAGACCACATCAGGCAGTCAGTTATTTATAAAGGAAAGGGAGTTACAAATGTTCTGTAAGTGTTCAGAAAATAAACTTCTACACCTTAAAGCTAGACTGTAATGTTTGTATCATTCATTATTTTGCCTGTGATTGTTGTTTTTATTTTAAAAACAGCAATTCACACATAAAATGTAAAAATGTATACAAAATGTGCATTATGTTAATAAAAATGTCATTCTGTTAATGGATTTTGCATGAGCCTGATAAAATTAGCATAACAAGGAAAACAATTATCAGTCCATGGGCCAAGTACACATTATTTTATTCAGGACGGGTTAATGTCTTCTGCGACATGGTGATAGGAAAGGTTGTGGCTCCTTGAGAGGTAACTTATGAAAACATTATAAGGGAGATTCTTTGATGTCCCAAATCTTCCTTAATCTAAAAATAACCTTGAAACCAAATTTATACAGAGAAAAACATGTCTAAATCATAAGAATAACCAGTATGAAAAGCTATTTTTGTGGTTGTATTAAAGAATTTTAGTAAGTGGATGAATGGATGGAGAGATATTACAAATATGTTTTTAGGTAGAAAATCACCAATCACCAATATGCTGGGAATGCATGAACACAAAATTAAATACTATAGTATTTCATTTTAATAAAATTAACTAATTGAAAATCCTACAGAATTTTTGTGAGATTTATATTATTGTGCTATTTTGCTCTTTACCCAACGTTGTCTCTGCAGCAACCTATAAAAAACATCAACAATCAGTTATATATGTGTCAATTTAATTTGCGATGTGAATTCCTTTAGTGATACATATGCTTAATTTTATTAGATTTACATATAAATTTTACTTTACAAAAGCTCTAAATTTGTACAACAAAAAAATCAGTTAATGTGAATTATCATGTAGAAATGTACATTAATGTTATGAGTGTATCAAAACAGAGTCACAGCATAAAAATATAAAAGAAGAAGGCCAGGTAAAAGATTGTTTCATAGACCATTACATTAGCAGGAAAGGACTTAAGGAAAGTTGATATGTTAACTAATTTATTAGATCAGAACATTAGAATTAAGTAATAAAAATAACACCCAACTACTAATTGTGTTCTTTTCTAATATACTTTGTAGCTTCAGAGCTCTATCTACTGTAGCCTTTCATCTGAGATGAAGAGCCAACTGAACAGCCAAAAACCTAATAACCAAGAAACCCACCCTATACCTGTTTTCACTTTTGGACCACAATTCTAATGAGCCTATGCTGTTACAAATGCCAGTGACACAAAGAGCAAAAGAACATTTGGAGGTAAAATTGCAATTTACACGAGATACCAGGGAGTGGCAGGACATTAAACAGGGCAGACAAGAGTGTAGCCTGGAGGCAAGTGAGAGTTTGTTAACTACGAAACTCAAAGAAAACTAAAGGATGACAACAAAAACACTTGGCAGAAATAAAGTCATAATTAAAAATGATCTTTAAGCCAAAAAAAGTCTTAACACTAGGTATAGTTTGTCTTTGATAAGCACAATAATTTTGTGAAGATTTTGTTTATTTTAAGAAAGTATCCAACACTAGGATTCTGCATCCCATCATTTTAAACAGTCATGAGCTGATGATGTCATGTGTAGAGTTAATGCCCAATCATGGACTTAACAGCAATCTTCGTTGGAACTGCAATATGGCAGCCACCATGCATGAGCAGGAAAAACAAATGACTGAAAGTACAGCAAAAGATACCCCAATCTCTGATTATGCTATTATAAATAACAAATACTAAATAAATAAATACGAAACATAAGCCAAAAAATACAGCTTTAGGAAAGCCGTAAAGCAGATTCATAATAGTAGCTTAATGTGTCTTTATAGTTGTTTGTTTCAACAAGTTACTATAAATAGAATTAAAAGTCATTTTTCATAACTATTTAAAAGTTTCTTTCTTTGCTAAGTGATTTGACATGTGTTTGCTCATATCAGAGGCTGTGGAAAAAAAGAACAATTTTTCAGGAAGCATGCATCCTTTACCAACTGCAATCCCCGCTCCCAAAATTCATTAAAATGTCATCCATTACATTTCTCCTATATTTTGCATGATACTAACAGGTCTGTTTAAAATTCAAAGCATTTTGCATCTTCACTTACACTTACTAGGGCCAAATGTCATCATGCAAATTTTGCGGTATTTATTAAAAGAAACAGGGAATAATAGTTTGTAGGTGTAATGCAATGGACCTGCAACTAAAACAACATGCATTAGTTTGTGTTATGTTAATTTTAATTACTGATTAAAAGTCATTTACACTTACTATTTCTAGGTCAGGAAAACCTGTGGTGAAAGCAAAAGATATGTGAAATTATTGCAGAGGCAGCAATTCCTGATATGGTTACTGAATTCTGTATTAGTTTTTACGAAAGGCACTGACATTACAGAGGATGGATATATCAAATGTATACTAATAGCACAGAATCCTTGTAATTTTTTTATTCAAGTTTCTAAACAAGTGACCACAAAAGCCAACTGTCATCTTGGATCTGTGGTACATATGCTTATTTGTCAGTTCATATTACTCTAGGCACTGTTTTGTAGTAGATAAGTTAAAGTTAAAAAGACAAGATTACCAATTCAAAATCCCACCTAACTATCCATCCATCCATTATCCAACCCGCTATATCCTAACTACAGGGTCACAGGGGCCTGCCGGAGCCAATCCCAGCCAACACAGGGCGCAAGGCAGGAAACAAACCCCAGGCAGGGCGCCAGCTCAAGGCGCACACACACACCAAGCACACACTAGGGACAATTTAGGATCGCCAATGCACCTAACCTGCATGTCTTTGGACTGTGGGAGGAAACCGGAGCATGCGGAGGAAACCCACGCAGACACGGGAAGAACATGCAAGCTCCACGCAGGGAGGACCCGGGAAGCAAACCTGGGTCTCCTAACTGCGAGGCAGCAGCGCTACCCACTGCGCCACCGTGCCGCCCCCCACCTAACTATCTAATCCCTAATATGTCACTTAACCTGCAAGTCCTCCAACTGTACAAAATCTCTATAAACAGTTGCATTGCTCTGTACCCTTATCTTGTATGTAAGTTAGCTTAAAAGTCTAAATCAAATATGTGATAATATACAATAAAATGCTTACTGTTTAACAGTTAATAATAAAATACTTTGATTTTTAATAGATGTACACTGTGTCCAAAGAAAGCACACTTTTGCCGACTATACTTTCTGAGAAGGTTGGCATCCTTCCACATCTGCAATAAGATGCTGCAGATGTTCTACCAGACGGTTGTGGCGAGTGCCCTCTTCTACATGGTGGTGTGCTGGGGAGGCAGCATAAAGAAGAAGGACGTCTCACGCCTGGACAAACTTGTTAAGAAAGCAGGCTCTATTGTAGGAATAAAGCTGGACAGTTTAACATCTGTGGCAGAGCGACGGGCACTAAGCAAACTCCTGTCAATCATGAAGAATCCACTGCATCCACTTAACAGTGTCATCTCCAGGCAGAGGAGTAGCTTCAGTGACAGACTTTTGTCACTGTCTTGCTCCACTGACAGACTGAGGAGATCGTTCCTCCCTCACAGTATGCGACTCTTCAATTCCACCCGGGGGAGTAAATGCTAACATTACTCAAAGTTATTGTCTGCTTTTTTATTTTTTTCATTTTTATTACTATTTAATTTAAAATTGTTTCTTTGTATCAGTATACTGCTACTGGATTATGTGACTTTCCCCTTGGGATTAATAAAGTACTATATCCATCTATCTATCTATCTTGGTAGAATATGTTTTTTGCCAACATGTTGTCCAGCTGTCCACAGATCCAGAAATATGTCTACAATACTTGTTTTTGTCAAAATAATAAAATATCCTCTTAAACTGCTCATACCATTGACATAACAGACATTTTTAAAGAAAGTGTTAAAATTCTTTAACCAATGCAAGCAACAATTTTTGGAAAACAATGCAAAACATAATTTGTATTCAGTTCACAATATTAATTCATCTGCATTAAAGACAGCAAAGTTAAATCAATTTGATCATTAAAAGGAAAACATATTTTTAACATGTGGAAAAGATGGAATGTGTAATTTCATATATAATCCAGTTATTCTGTATAAAATTACTTTTTGCAGACAAAACTGAAATGATGCAATTTGCACAACCTAACAAGACAATTGGGAGCTCCCCGGTCCTCTCCATATTTCACTCAATCCAACATCCTTTACACATTGTGCTTTGTAAAGCAAATAAACAAAACATGCTACATAAAATTCATAAATTAAACTTTAAATTTGAATTTAAAATTGTAAATGCAAATAAAAGAAAAAAAATTGCATTGACAGATTCTCGAGACTTCAGGATCTAGACACACATTTTTAGAGAAAGTATCTACAGGACCACTTGAATTAAAAACAGTTATTGATATAAAGAAAAATGGAATAAAATCAATTAACATCACAGGATAACACAATGAATGAAATGTAAACCTTTCAAGACTAATAGTTCATGGTAGAACTACCACTAACTTAACTGTATGTTATAAACTTTTCGTGAACGACAACTGGAAGTTATTCGAAGGTACAGCAGTTATTAACTCATTGACTATCAGAGTGACAACAGGTAACATTGTTGCTGATAGTGATATAAAATCATTGTGTTATTTTTATATACTAATTAAATACATTTTGATATTGAGCAATACTCCCAAAAAAAGTATTTTCTCTAAAATTCTAGTTAACCGGTAGCTGAAACATGGAACAGAAAAATTCTCCCAACTTGTAGTTGGCAGTCAACTTGTCAAGTCAGGGAGAACAGGTAGATTTTAAAATTAGTGGCACATGGAGTTAAAGAAACAAACTTATTAACTTATAATTGCCAGACTGGAGGAGGAATAAAGTGAAAAGAGGGTTTACAGAGAACAAGATTTTTTAGTATTAAAATTCAAGATTTCTTTTCTTTTTATATGGTTGTGTAGACAAAAATTATGGAGTGTTTCAACAAACAACTGTATATAAGTCTTAAGTAAAGCTTTCAAGATGATGCAATATCTAACTGGAGGCTATTATAAATAAGCCCACATTGCGGTAATTTTATAACAACACTTAGTTCAAATCAAGACTCTGCCAGCCACATTCTGAAACTGTTCCAACTTGGTGATACTCTGCATTTGATTTTATGGCAGAAAATGTTGTTTCATTAAGGCTGAGTACCTACTGACTGACCAAATGTACGGTAAATATAACTTGGGGTAACACAGTCTAATTTTTTTATTTAAAACATAACATGAAATAACATAACATTCGGTAGCATATTTAGTCCAAATCTATGTTGTGATGCCCTGAGTTTATCCTTGAAGCATATGGGGAGATGCAAACATTGATGTACGCATGCACAAATGATATTAAGATTTGACACAAACTTTGGCATGTCAAATAAATCTTCCCTTTTAAATTATTATCTATAGCAGATCCACGAAGGTCTGTCTTATTTCTGCTGTGTGTTTCATTAAAATCCACCCAGCATTTGATATAACAAATTACACTGACATTGATGTGAAATTCTTTTTATCACACAAAACTGTGGTTATGGAAATATGAGCACATTGTTGTGAATGTAATAAATGAACAACTGTGGATGAATGAAATGAGCTGTGCCATTTCTTTAATGAATAAAATTACTGTAAATGTTATGTATCAGTGCACTTTGAGAAACTTCCAGAAAGCAATAATAAGACCATCACATTTCATTTGGAAAGAACATTTTTTATATCTATCTTCCACCATTTGTTTTAATATAATTCAGATTCCTTGTTAGCCTGCACAATACATGCTATACTTCATTACGAAATAGAAATAGCATTCAAATAGCAGAACTATTTTGAAACAGTGGAATTTTTCAAATGTGTTATTTTTAAAGGTTAAATGATTGACATTTTAATTAAGTTAGTAAACGTGAATCAGCCTACTATAAAAAATATAATTTCTGTATGTTAATGGAATGGAAAATCTAGTTCATGCAACTATGCAGGTTGTTGCAACGTGTCTAATCTGTCTTATTTGTAATACTTTACTATAATAGGAAGAACATAATGTATAATCCCCAAATAGTTTCTTGAAATGTTATTTACGTTTATGTGCAAATGTTTGTTGTCAGGAACAGGCCTGGGCTCTACCCTTTTTGCCTGTATTCTACCCTTCCCCTACTGTCAGTGTCTGCTGCTATGCAGTGTAAATCATGTTTTAGTAACGTGATGGGATTAACTCTAGGGACCTAACTAGAGGTTTGATCATTTACCATTGTGAAAACTTCTAGTTTTGTACTCTTAAGGTTTTCGATTTTTTTTTCAGCTGCTAGCAGCAATTTGCTTGTTTTTAGACTCAACCTCTCTGCCTGTCATTTTGTGTTTTGGCCTGTTTTTTCACTCACCTCATGCATTATGGACATTAATTAAAATATATTTCAACTGTTCCAATTTACCGTGGCTTCTGTCATGTCAGTTTGTTCATGTTTGCTTAAAAAAATCTGGTTGGTATTCCCAACTTCACCACAAAATGGTAAAAATGTAGGCAAAAAGTATGACATGTGATGAGAGACAATGAACATGTGGACAAAAGAGAGATATGAATGGAAATGCAAGGGAAGAGAACGCGAGGGAAGCTAAAACAAAGGTGAATGGATAAAGTAAAAGAAGATTGAAGGAAAAGGGTTTGATGCTGGAGGAACTGCATGACTGAACTGTATGGAAAAGATTGATCAGGCATTCTGACCACACATAAAAGTGAGAAAAGATTAAAAGGATGAAGAAAAATTTGAGTTTAAATTGAATTTTGCTTAATTCATATTTGTTTTGTCCTTACATACAACCAAAGCTTAAGCAATCTAAATTTTCTTTCACATTATTTGTGTAAATGAGTAAGCATTGCTTTTTGCATAGGCTTTGCATGCATTACATGCATGTACTTTGTTAGTAATTTCAATAAGAAATGTACAACTTATTAAATAGACACACAAAAATATTTTATAATCTCTTTAAAGAAATATTCTCTGTCATATACATACAGAAATAAAGTTGGCATGATGGTATAGTGGTGAGCACAACAGCTTCATGGTTCAAGTTTTCCTTTCCACCTTCCAGGCACATTCAACCAACCAACCATTGTCTAACCCGCTGAATCCGAACACAGGGTCACGGGGGTTTGCTGGAGCCAATCCCAGCCAACACAGGGCACAAGGCAGGAAACAATCCTGGGCAGGGTGCCAACCCACCGCAGGACACACACAAACACACCCACACACCAAGCACACACTAGGGCCAATTTAGAATCACCAATCCACCTAACCTGCATGTCTTTGGACTGCGGGAGGAAACCGGAGCGCCCGGAGGAAACCCACGCAGACACGGGGAGAACATGCAAACTCCACGCAGGGAGGACCCGGGAAGCGAACCCGGGTCTTCTAACTGCGAGGCAGCAGCGCTACCACTGCGCCACCGTCAGGCACATTCATTGTTAGGCTAATTGATAACTCCAAAATGTCTTATATGACTGATTAGAGAAGAGGCCTGCAAGGTACACATGCTCTATATCGAGTGGATGGTCCCTACCTTGTGCCCAAAACTGCTTTGATAAGCTCCATGAACCCACCCCCCCAAACCAAAAGTTCTGAAAAGGTCTAAGCAAGTTTCATTATTTATGAACAGATAAATGAAAAAAGTAATCTTTTAAGACTTTCATTATGTTGTACATTGTCACTTTAACTAATTTTAGCTATACAATAACTAGCCACAGACTTCTATATGATGGGTTGATTTATTTGTGGGACTCTACAGTATGTACCAAATATTCAGATCTACAGTACATGAGTTTTGGGGCTCTCCTGTTAAGCCCTACTATTGTCATTCACCAAAATTTTAATTTATCTTCCTGGAATAGAATGAGTTTTACATACGGAGAATTTGAACAGTTGGTTGCAAGTAATAATATTCTGTTCCACTGGATGTGATTGCTAGTTTTAAGGTTAGGAGCAATGATAAATACAATTGGTACTTGCCACCTTCTTGCATCTATTGTAAGACCAATGACTGCGTCCTAAAAAATCCAATTGAAAAAGTTCTGTATCAGTTTTATTTTGAAAACCAATTTATTATCTTTGTAATGATAATTCCATGTTTATTTACAATGCTTAGCATTTTTCAGAAATATAGTCTTTACTGAAAAGATGTCTGGTCTGTGTGCTGGTGTGAGGCCCAAGTTATCCTTGAACCTGGAACACTGATGATAATGGACTGAAATGGGCTAGGCAATAAGGACACAAACACATTGAGAAAGAGATGGGGCAAAGTCAGTCATTCGTTCATTTTCTAAGCTGCTTAGTCCTGAACAGGGTCACATGGGTCTGCTCCAATCCTAGCAAGCATAGGGCACAAGGCAAGAAATAAATCTGGACAGGGTGCCAGTCCATCACAGTGTGAGCACACACACACATCCACATACACTCCACAACCACATACTAGGGCCAAATTAGGATCAGCAATTCACCTAACCTGCATGTCATTGGACTGTGAGAGGAAACTGGTGTGCATGGAGGAAACCCACACAGACATTGAGAGAATATACAAACTTCATGCAGGGGACACCTACCCTGGCCTTCTTATTGTTAGGCAGCAGTCCTATCACTGTGCCACCCCTTGGTGCAAAGTGTTTAGTGCTTTAATCTATCAACTATAAAATTAAACACTAAGATCTGTGTGTCCAGTCCCTCAGAGCAATCTGATTGGTCAGTTTTGGCTTTGATGTGACCAGTCAGCTTGTCTTTGGTGACACAACGAAAGAGGAAATGTGAGTGTGAGTTGCATGAGGAGGAATAAAGGCACAATCTAAGAGTGTTGCTTTCAAAGACGGAAAGTATAAAACCAGGCAGGTCACAAGAAAGGTGCCTCAAAAACAATGGCAGAGTCTGAGAAGCAGGCTTTATGGGAGTATAGTAAAAAAAAAAAAAAAGCGAGTGCCGGGGTAGATTTAGCCACATGTAAATACAGAGGAAATGCAGTGAAGGTACACATAAGGCACGAGATAGCAAATATTTTTTAATTATTCTATTACCTGTCTTCAGCAGGTACTGTGGCTTGTTGTGGGATGCTATGCAGTATATTCAATATGTAAACCAACATCAGCCATTATGTTCCTTGGTGCAATCACATCTATGTTGCTCACCCATTTTGTTTGCAATACATCAAAAGAGAAGGAGTGCCCAAATCTTGTGAAGGCCATTTGCTTGCTCCATTCAGGGCCGTACGGAACCTCTTGCCTCCTGTCTCTCCCACCTGCTCTGCTTCATTCTGACTCCTCTCTTATTTTATTTTCCTTTCCTTTTCATCTCCTGACGCATTTTGTTCATGTTTCATTTCTCCACTTTTCCTTCAAGTTCTTTCTAACCTACTTAGGTGCACTTTTATTCTTTTGTGGATGCTTGTGCCATGATGATGCCCCACAGAATGTTAATGAGGAAGCCAGATGGACTGAACACGACTGCAGGTGAATATGCGCCCAGCTAATTTACCCACTTCAGGGACACAAGGTTACGCTAACACACCCATAGCACAACCATCCTGAGAGCACTGTTTATTTAAAAGTCCACACACTACCACACACCCCAAAATGAGCTTTACCACAGCTGGTGATAGAGATGCACAATGAGTCTCAGTACATAAATCCAAGGCTGAAGACTCATTACTGTAGACACTCGCGTATTAGTCAATCTCGCAGATAAGTCGAGTGTATTTTTAAGCCGAAAATTACGAAATTCGTTATGACCCGCGTATAAGTCGAGGGTAAAATTTGGGTTTTGTCATGGCCCGTTGTCTTAATAAGTACAGTCTTCTCACCAAAACCTGCTACAGTTCGATTCCCCGGCATATCAAATGTCATTGGCGTTTCATCCATGTTACCAATGTTATTGAAATCAAAGTCATGCCTTTGTCTTTGCTTGATAATAAATTCATGAAAGGAACTGACATTTTCTTCTAGATCTTTCGGCAGCTTCTGCGCGATTTTTGTTCGCTGACGAAGGCACAGCCCATATCTGTTCATAAACCATGTACACCAGCCAGCCGATGCTTGAAATTCCAACAAAGGCTTATGTGGATGGGTCCACAGCTCTCTTAGCAAAGGCCGTTTTAGTTTTCAAATAAATAATCACCGTGCTCGCGACTTAGCGAGCCGCAGGGCGATCTGCGGTGTGGGCGTTTCTCATCTAGTGCACAGGTGAGGGACTGCCCACATCCGTGATTGTTCCTGTGGCTAATGTGCTGCAGGTGCTATGTCCTCTCTGCATATAAAGAGAAGCGAGAGTCAGTTAGAGAGGAAGGAAAACCGGAGTAAAAAAAAACAAGGAATAGAAAGAAAGACGGAGGTGGCTGGAGAAAGCAGGAGAGAGAGAGAGAGAGAGAGACGGTGCGAGTGGGCGAGCGAGCGAACGAGCGCTCAAAGGCAGCTGTGTGGAAGCCAAATCGGAGTAAAAAAAAAAAAAACATGGAAGAGAAAGAAAGACAGAGGTGGCTGGAGAAAGCAGGAGAGAGAGACGGTGAGAGTGGGTGATGCCAAGGTTCCAAGTCTGAGGCCTGGGATGAGTGCCAGACCGAAGCCAGGATTGGGAGGACTCCAGACCTGTGTGTGTGTGACAGAAAGGACAGCTTCCGAGACAGCGTCTCGCCTGCTGTAAAGCCCAACCGGGAGAAGCAGGTGAGACGCTAGTTTAAAAGAGGCACCGGGCTTATTGATTTTAAAGACTGCTTCCAGCAACATTTTAACCTCGGGTTTTTAAAGGATTGTTTTTCTATTTTATTGATTTTTAAACCTCCACGTTTACTTTATGGATTATTTATTTAATGAAGAGTTCTTTTGAATCACTGCACTGTTTACTTTGAACACTGATTTTGATTGACTGTTTTAAGTAAAAGCACTGTGCACTGTGTCATTACCCAAATTCTATAGAAAATTGTATTGCCCTATGGATAAGTCGACCCTGTTTTTTTGAATGAATTTTAAGGCATACATTTTTCGACTTATACGCAAGTATCTATGGTAATTTAATTTAGCATGCCCTGATTTGTTAATCATTTCCACAAAAATAAACAAATGACAGCCATTAAAACTGTTACTGATACTTCTCTATTATTTGTCTTGTCTTCGCAATCTGCTGTGGCACTTCTTGTCATTAAATCATTGCCCATCTACTATTTCTGCCCATGTAAAGAAAGTGCATTTATCTGATTAACTATATACCTATCTGGTAAGGTGTTCAAGATTTAATTGGCTTAGTTACAGTATGTGTCTCCATCTTTGTAACTGTGCTGTGCGTCTGTCATATTTCATACACTTAATGTTACTGGTTCTGAGGTAAAAATGTGGTCTTCAATGTAGTTGTTTTTTTTTTTTTTTTAAAGATTGAGCGTTTATAGTATATACACACATACTGTACATACAAGTATATGATATTCTTAAGTAAGTTTTGTTATGGGGAAGTACATATAAATACAACTACTTGAGAATAACATTAGCATATTTATATCTGATGGGTTGAATTAGCACAAAGGTAAAATGATAAAAGAATGGCCAAAGTCAAATTAGATACTATTATCTGCAAGAAAAAAAGGTCAGCTATGCAATAAATTCTGCATTTCCTTAACAAAATGTTTCTAAGCTATCATCTTGGATCTCAATTACGGAATTAAAAAAATGAGCTTACAAAAGCTACAATAAAAGAGACACTTCCATCACACACCACCACCTAACAGTTTGACCCTTTCAAATCTGGCAGTTTCACAGTGGCCTTGCCATAAAAGTTTTATTGTTTAAATTATGTTTTGTAATCAAGCTTGTAATGTACAAAGTGACTTTTTTTTGCATTTGTGGCTTGCTCATATTTACTTGTGCCTTCAAAGAGCCAAGTGAATCCAGAAAATGTCCAAGAGGCATGTGTACTAGGGGTTAGTATTTTATGTGCATGATTCCAAGGACATTTTGAACTTCCAAATCTTCTATACATGTATGCAACCTTATCTGTTTTTATTCATTCAGCTATTATCTATTATCTACTTTGTCTAAGTGAAGGCTCTGGACGGCAGAACCTATCCCTAACATGCCATAATGCAGGAAACAAACCTGGATCACAAGTCAACTCTGAGTCAACATTTAAGCTACATGTCTGACATGTGGGAGGAAAACTAGAGCAATCAGAAAAATCAATTTCAACAATGACAGACAAGTGTTTTGAATCCAGCCTAGAGCAACTGGAAAGCAGTACCAATAATTTACTATGTCATTCAATTCCATAAAAATGATAACAATTGCTTTGTTTTTGTTTTTAAATGTTTTCATTTTTAATTCTGTATCATCTTCTCCTCCTCCCACAGTTTTGACTCACATAGCTTTTACATAGTAACATTTCAAAATCAACACCTATCTCATGCCTACTTTTAGCCAGAAAGGTATAAGAATATACAACACCAATTCAATTAACACTTCCTTCCTAAGCTTCTTTTTCTATTTCAAAGCATCCCAACATAAATTAACAAATCATTTTTTAAGAAATTAGATTCAATCATAACCTCATTTATATGGAATTCAAAGAATCCACGTATCCAATGGGTGACCCTACAAAGACCTGAGGCAGAAGGCAGCATGGCACTACCTAACTTTCAATTTTATTAATGGGCAGCAAATATACAAGCTATAAAAACCTGGACATTGACACAATTAGATGAACACACACAGGTTTGGTCTGCAATAGAGGTAAAGTTCTGCAGTATTTCTTTATATTCCTTTGTTTCTCAGTAAACAAAAGTTATCATCAATATACTAATAACCCAATTATGCTTCATTCACTCAGAATATAGAAGCAATATAGGAAGATAGAGAAGCTTTTATCTGCGGCATCTCTGCAGGATAACCACCTTTTTCCACCCTGTCATGGACTTAACAGTTTTTAATGTTTGGAAAACATACAGAATTAAATCGCTTAGAGATTTGTACACAGATAACGTCTCTGTGTCGTACGAACAATTACACTCCAAATTTAATTTCCCATAAACACAATTTTTCCACTATTTCCAAATTAGAAATTTTTCTAAACAAAATCTTCAAAATTTTTTCTCCCACCTACTTCTGTTCTGGAAGAGATATTGATCAGTCTTGAGCCCCTTTCTTTCAAATATTCAACTTTAAAATCTTTTATTGAGCACATCTATTTCATTTAAAATTGTCCAAAATGTTTCCAGGGCAAAATCCAACCTGTTAACATTGCAATTGAGGTCCAACCTCACTAGGCCACATGTTTTGGGCATGCACCAAATTATCATCATTCTGGACAAACATTTTTAAATGCCTATCAGACAGCCTTGGTGTCACAATCCCTCCTAATCCATTAACAGCTGTGTTTGGTGTACTCCCTGATGGATTTAAGTGGAGAAGGACAAACAAGTTGTAACTGCCTTTAATTCACTATTGGCACGTAGACTTATCTTGCTCAACTGGAAGAATCCTAGCCCACCTCTTTTAAGTCAGTGGGTGTCTGATGCTATATACTATTTGAATTTGGAAAAAAATAAATTCTTACTTAGAGGATCTCATTAAACCTTTTTTAAAACCTGGGAGGATCTAATTAATAACATTTTAGAATAAGCGTTCATATTGGGGGGAAAAGGATTCTCTTGGGGGGGTGGAACTGAATTTAGTTATATCAAATTTGACTTGCTTGTATGGAATGTTACTTGATTGTAATAAATTCAATAAAATGGAAAAAATAACACTTCTGTATTTATTAATCTGATAGAAAATAGACAAAATAGAGAAAAACATAGTCAGCTGTTCCATACCCTTGTTAGACAGCTAACTAAGAATTGTTGCCTGAATAGTAAACATTAAATTTAAAAAAGATGAAAAATGTCAAAAAAAAGAAGGAAACATAGGAATTAAATATAAAAGCAATTACCTGAACCAGGCAATGCCATTAGGGAGACTTTCCAGTTTGGTGAAAGAAGACAGCTCCAAAGAAAATGACTTTAGAATGCTGGTACTATTTGTTATAAAATGTGAAACAAAGGGTACTATAATAAAGGATAACATGGATATAAAACTACTTAAAACATGGCAGCAGGGAAATGCAAAAAAGAACTGTAAATGTCATGATTTTTTTAAATAATAGGACTTCTGGTTTCATTTTCTTATATTTACCTATAAGGAGGCAGAGATGAAGAAAAAATAGGGGTCATCAGATAGTCATGTGGTGAAGCCTTTAACAATGTAATGACTCAGAAGTTACCCTGGAAATTAGACCTTTAATTGAGTTCAAATGGCAAATCTCACAGAGCTCGGGGATGTTGTGAGGAGTGAATGTAGTGAGGAATGAATATAGGGTTGAGTCAAAATTTCTCTAGCAGAATAGAGGTGGCTAACAGGACAAAGAGAAAGAAATCTTAGTAAGAGAGAATAGTGTAAAGTGCAGAAATAGAAAAGCTTACTCCATGAAGGGTGTATAAAAAACCCATTCAGCCTGACCAATACCATGAAGGTTAGGAGCTTATTGGTAGTGGATTGACTTTTGTAATTTTCCATCATTTATTAACCTCCCTATATGTTTTTTATTTCTGATTCTCATTAGTTCAGGGTTCGGGATGTTAAATAATAATGTAGTTAGGTTCAACAGTGTTTAAATAATTAGCATAGTTGTTGCCAAGGATTTTTACTTTATAATTTACTGACCATGGCCATCACTTAGGCTTCAATATAAAACCTATAACGTCATACTCCATCATCACTGAACAACAGCTTTTAAGTTTGTGTATAAAAAAGTCTATTACACAAACTAAAAAGACAAATTTCCCTTTCTATGCACAGGGCACAGGGTACATCGTTCTTCAGTTCAGCAAGGACAGTTTTTCAGTATCATGTAATTGTCATTGTCAAGATGAAAGACACTAAAAGACAGAAGCATTTTAAAGCAGGTCAGACCTCACTCAATTATTTATCTTTCTCCTTTTCTTCTAATAAATTACAAAATAAGATGCATTTTTTTCAAATTTGTCATTGTCATATATAACTGCTGTGAATTTCAATCTGTTGATCATTGAAAATGTTATAATGTTGTTGAAAAATCTCTTTGGATGCATAGAGTCAAACACAATATATACAATACAGCTGTTATCATAACCACATTGAGACATTTAAAATGCACTTAGAATATAAACAAAAGTTCTTTGTGCTTCACTGAATGTGCATTTAATTAACATAAATATTAACATATAGTGTGAAAAAAGGATCCTGTTTTCAATCAAGAGGACATCAGCATTAATGCATTAAGAATGATTTGGCAACCCCTTTGGTAACATTGAAAAATACTTACTGTTGTGGTTTTCACTCTGCCTCCAGGTTGTGTACAAGTCCAGCCTGATTTATTTATTAACAAATTACATCCTTCTCCTTCCAAACAAGGAAGCATTTCACACCATTGTTTTGCCTTTACAATCCGTGCTATAAAAAGAAAAAGGAAACAAAAGTACAGATTTACAATTGTCTGCAAGAAAGGAGCACATCTCAATATTTGTTCTAGACAATTGCAAAGCTAGTTTTCCAAGTATTCAAAAATAAATAGGCAATACCGCTAAATGTGTTTTACAAAAAAAAGCACTGCTCAGACCTTTAGTCGGACTCAAGAGGAATGCTCAGTCAAGTAAGACATTCTTTAACTGCATTTCTGCTTACAAAGCAGCTGTTACACCGTTAAAGTGTGTGGATTGCAGATAGAGTATAATGACATTTTAAGCCATATTCAGCTTACCACTATAATGTTCATCCATGCAGCTATAAATTCTATTGCTACTGAAAGAAAAAGATTATTGATCCTAATTTTGAGAGCTTCACATCACATGGGTAACAAGGCAAGCTTTCTGCATTAATATAACCTGATTTTGAAAGCTGCCAGTTTGGCCTTTTTTCAGTTTATATCTTTATTCTGCTTTGTGCTACAGTAAAGAGGGAAGCTGCATAAAACCCAGTGTGGTGTCTCCTGGGCTTGAAGACCTATCTATCCTTTGTAATCCAGACTGAAGGATTATTCAGTTTTACCGCATTGCAACAAGGTGTTTAAATGCATTTACAACAGGGAGGTCTAAGTGTTTAGAAATGAAGGTAAATAATTGATATAATTGAGGTTTTAAGTTTTTAATCTTAAATTTTGTGGAAGGATTCAGTCATATTAAAAAGTATGTACACCCCATGAAAAGGGAATATGATATAATAAAAGAAAAAAAAAACCAATGAAATAGTAAAAAAATGTAAATAATTTAAAAAATTAAATACCAGCAGATATGCCATGACAGTCTATAGGAAAAGTAAATGCACCCTTGGTTGTAATAGCTGATATTGACCGCACATGTAAGCACTTGCTATAAGTGTCCACCAATTTCAGAGATCACCTAGGAGAAAGTTTTTCCCACTCTACATAGAATTTTTCAGCTGTGCAATGCTTGAGGAGTGTCTTGCATGCACATCCCGTTTCAAATTCACCACAGCCTCTGGATGAGATTCAGATCTGGGCTTTGACTTGGACACTAGAGAACCCCCCATTTCTTTCTTTACACACATTCCTTGGTGGATTTACTAGTATGTTTAAGGTTATTGTCATGTTTATAGTTCTACTTTTTGTGGAGCTTTAATCTTCTGTTAGATGTTCTCACATTACTCTCAAACATCATCTGGTACATTCTCAGTATATTCTATGATGGTGAGCTGTCCAGGACCCGCTGCAGCAAAACAGCCCCAAACCATAAAATCTCCACTTTACAGCTAGTGACAGGTTATTCTGGTCACATGTTGTCTTCAGTATTTTACTAGTCACATCCTCTGGTACTGTGGACAAATAACTCTATATTTGCTTCATCTGACCTGAGCACATTGTTCCAGAGGTCCTGCTCTTTGCCTAGTTTATATTGGGTAAACTTTAGTTTTGCCCTGATTTTATTTTTGGACAGGAAAGGTTTTTTCTTGGCATACCTCCCAAGTAGATCAAATTTGTGCAGCCTCTTTCTAATGGCACAATCATGCATTTTGACATCAACAGTGGCAAGAGCTACCTGTAGGTTCTGCAATGAAATTCAGGACTTAGAGACTTCTTTCAGCATCCTGTGTTTGCCTCTTTGGCTAGGTTGCAGGCCTGGCCTTGCCCATATGGCAGCTGTTTGAAATTGTCTCCACTTGCAGATGATTATCCAGACTGTGGCATGGATTGGTTAGAGTTGTTTGGGGATCTAGTTAAACTCCTCTACAGACTAACAGATGATTCTGTCCTTCTTTAATGAAGGCCTCAGAAAGTTCTTTTAATCTAGGCATGGTGACACACACACTTCAACAACAAAGAGCAACACCAACTAAATGACTGAGGTTTAAATAAAAAAAAGTTCCTCCAGGACCCTCTCTAATGATGTCCTAATCATTTGCACCTGGTCTTGTATATTTATCTCTTAATTTTGGCCATTTAAGGGCAGTGATAAATGTAGAAGTGTGCTTACTTTTTTCACAAGTTTATTTAAATGATATAAGGATTGTACAATTTAAATGTAGTATGACCTTTGCAGTTTTTTTCTATAAAAATTGTTGTTGCTTTATTAAAAATCACAGAGTGGAATTATACATTTTTTCTTTTATATTTATTGATTATTTTGTAAATATACAGAAACTTGAAATATAGAGAAATATTTTAGCAAAAAATGCATTTGCTTTCCACATTTTATGCATATGATGGGCAACTAATGTGGTGATTATAAGAAATGAGAAATATGAAATATTTGTTTCCTCAAGGACGTTTTTCATATTGATTGCCGTTGTACAGCATTGATCACCACAGGCATGTATTATACCATAAACTTTATTAAGAAATTTTCTTAGACATCACTACAAACATATGGGGTAACATATAGAAAAAATATATCATTTTTGAGGGACGATTTCCATTAATAGTCAACAATTGTTTTAAACATATTAGGGATTATAGCTGTCATTACATTTGTTGTCATATGTACATCTGAACAATGAGATTCTTACATACATGTTTCTGTATGTAAACTCATACAGAATAAGTTATAAAAAAAATCAAATCAAAAAACTAGTAAAATGTATCACCTTTGGCATACTTATAATATTTTTTTTTTTTTTTCTGCACTTGGAATTATGATTGCCAGACTGCAAGGGTTTATCTTAGAAACTAAGTTTTAAGGCTGGCATTCATGCTACATACATTCAAATACACTCTTATTCACTTATGTGTATTCAAGCTAACACTTGTCTTTGAAATGTAGGAAGCAATGTGAGTACCTGAAGAAAACTCACAAGAGGATCAAGAGTGGATGCCAAGTCCAGGAGAACTGACTTAGGTTTGGTTGAGGTGCAATGAATCAGCATTAAAAGGAAAATGTGGACATTTCTTTTGCTTGCCATAGGCATTGCTTGAAGGCATTTAAGAAACAGCTCCTTGATTATTTTACCAGGTAGTGTATGGGGCTACTGCCTCACACATTCAGTACGAACTCCCATGGCCAAACATAATCTATGTGAAGTTTGCATATTTCCCAGTAAAGTATCTATCTATCTATCTATCTATCTAATTGCTTTGGCTTTCCTAGTTTTCCTATAGTATCCCCAATGACGTAAATGCTAGGCAAAAACAGCAATCTAAATTGACCCTGTGTGAGTATAACTTTGGTTGTGTGTGTGCATGTGCTCTGCAATTGAATAGTGTATTGTCCACTGCTGTTTCCGGCTTCGGGCCCAGTGCCTTTTAGATTAGGCTCAGCCAATCTGCAACCTTATATTGGATTAAGCAGGTTGAAGAGTGTGATGTAATATTATTGTGTTGTCAGTCTTTCTGAAGCAGGGAACTGTGATAATGTTCGGGTTTGCTGTAAGATTCATTGTTGTAATTGGCTATAACACTCAGTCAATCTTTTAAGCTTTCCAGCTCTAATTAAAGAAAGCAGTGAGCGCTAATAAATAATCAATATGTCACTGTGATTTATGTATTAAATATCTGTGCCGACACATATGATCTATTTCCCTACAACATATTTAAATTGTTTCACATACATTTTACTTGCGTTTATAAACACATATAAAACTATTTAGCATGCAGTGGAAAAATCAAATACTTAATGTTGAATAATACATTAAAGTAATTTTAAGGATAATTTTGAAGCTATGAAAGAAAAATCCTTTTCAAGTGTATACATCTCTACAGGGAAACAGATAAATCTGGAAGGTACTGCATAAGATTATTTCATATGTAGGTACTTTAACCAGTATACCCCATAATGTCCTAAATGCAGACAGAAGCTGCATTGCTGCATTTTAGTTTTGGACTAATTTTTGTAAAAAAAAAAAAAAAAATCTGAATAAGATGCTAAAAGAAGCAGCTATAATATCCTGCTTTTGTTCTCAGTTACAATAGATTAAGACATCACTGTGATTCATCATTTCTATCCAAACACAGCTTTTGGGCCAAGAGCTCAGCAACACATAAGAAACTTTTTGTTTTTGTTTTTACTGATATGCTGTTTTTTGTGCTTTAAAAGCTGTTTAATTCAAAAATCAAATCAGTATTAAAAGTTAAACTTGAATAATGTTCTAATTTTTTTCCTATCATCAAGTTTGTTGTGTGTTTGTGTGTGTATGTGCGTTTGTGGTAGGATGAGACAAGACTGAAGAATAATGAAACCTATTTTTCAGGGGGAGCGTGCCCCTGTAAGAAACAGCTGGAACTGCAACATTATACCTGTCTGTCTGTCTTATGATGGCTGGTACCCTACTACATATGTACACTGTGTCACTTAGTCTGTATGTTTAGACATTTTTACAGCATATTCAGGCAGATAAAAGTGATATGTGCTTATCAATCATCAAGATATGAACATCATTTGGTGAGATGACAACTGACATCTTCAAGGATGCCTTAAGCTTAAAATGCCCATGTGCATTTTTATGCCCCAAAAACCAAAATCAAGTAGATCACAATATACATATATATTACCTAAATAACATATACTAGTCATTATAATTATAATGATTGCACTTAAATGCATGTGATTAAATGGTGTAAAAATTATTTATAAAATACTGTATACTGTGCATATATTTAAATAGTAAATACTGAGAGTTTTGTTCTTTGTAACCTTTGTTCACTGAAAAGTCATCAGTCTTCACAACTTCATCCTAAAGGTAATGAAAGATTAATATGAAAGCTAATAACCTATTTGTCTGCAGAAGCCATTTTTCCCAAAGGATGTCTCTGAAGGATGGCTGTGCCAATCAACCATCGACATTATCTTTCTGGACTTATTGAGGCTGAGTGAGCAGCAAAGCGTGGAAATAGAGTTTCTAATTTTGCAGCGATATGAGGATAAGTAAGGCATAACACAATGAAAACCTCTTGGAAAGGTCATATCTACATATGTGTGCAAAATGTGATGCTAGAAAACTCAACTACTGAATCTGCTGGATAGAGACTAGACGTCATATAGTTATGTTATATTCAGGTAGCAAAGTGTTTAAACAAATGAGGATATAACCAGATTATCACCATGGAGATATTTTTTACACAATAAGCCTTAAAAAAAGTCCTCAAAATGTAGACAAACAGCTTGAAAACACTGCTGTACACAGAAATGGCTAGTGATTTAGCATTGTGCTCATAGTTCATTTTTATTATAACAAAGCCAGGGAAATAGGAGTTTCCTCAACCAGTCATAGACTTAACCTTAGACCATGTACATCCAACATTTTAAATATTTTAATTACAAAACTCTGAAAGAATCCAAGTATGTACAAGGATAACAATTACTAAAAGACAACAGTTTTCACTTGTGACTTGTGTTCTTTAAAGCATTCTCTTTGGACTGCTTTTTTACTACAAATATACAAGCCTATCAATATTTACTGACATTTCAAAAAAGTTATATAGAAAACCTCAAAAAACAGTACAACTTTAAATGCTGAAACAACACTAGTATCATGACAGCTGCAGAAAATATGAGGGCTCTTTGCCATCAACTGCTGTTAGAACTAGGTTAAGAAAATAAAACAGTACATTCTAATTTAGAAAAATCTCCTCTGTTATGAAATTATGTGGAATTATAATGACTCTTGTGTATAAACTATGAACAGATTTATACTAGGAAAATCTGGGAATATTCAGTAATATTCAAGGAGTAGAAAACATCTCAGTGTTTGCTGTCAACAGTATTTGGGCCTGCCACGTACAGTGTGCCAATCTACAAAAGCAGCCAGACATAAAGGCAGGGTTGCTTATTGCCTTGTTTTTTTATACACAAGTTTTATCAGATTTTGTTTGTAGACAATACAGGGAAATCATCAAAAGTGTTGTCTTTCTTTTGTTATCCTTCTGTTACTAGCAGCACTCTCTGTTTCTGAAAACATAGGGCATATTAAGTCATCATGAACTGTAGTTATGAAATCTGCTTATTATAGTTCAGGGGATAAGGAGCCAGATTTTATCCAAGAAGCATCAGGTACAATACACAAACCAATCCTGGGCAGGAAACTATCCCATGACAGGGCCCATTCACTTTACAAGGCCAGGTGGAACTTGTACTTTTTAAGAAGGTGGAAGGAAAAAATACCCACATACACTTTGCCAGAAGTCTGCTCAGGATGCAACTAGGCATGTGACTCCAACACGAGATGAAAAAACAGTGACATTTTAAGTGCTAATCACACTTGCAACTTTACCCATACTCATTCAGGTCAGGATAATTTAGAGTTGCTGATTGAAGACATGGGAAAATGTAAAAACTGCAAATATATGGAGGTTGGGCTGGGAACTCACACTCCTGGAGATGCAAGGAAGCAACACTATGGTAAATAACCCAGCCATCCAACTATGCTACAATGACATTAAAGTAGGAAATATATACTAACATAAAATTAGCATTTGTATGAGATTTGAATATAAAAAATATGCAGATAAAATGCCATAGGATTCTGCATGGCATACTTTTTAAAGCAGTGAATCCCATCTTCAGTGTTGGGTCACTGCATTTCCTGAAATTAATCACTGCAACAAGCTTACGTTTTTAACTGGACTTCTACCTTAGCTACTGTATGTACACTCTTATTTCCCATATTCTGCCTTTTCTGCTTTAATTCAGAAATTACAAACTTGGTTTGATAAATAGACTAGTGTTTCCCACACATAGAAAATATAGCGGCAAAAACTATTCTGCCACGCTGCTGCAACAAAAGCATATACATAATGAAAATCCATAATATTTTTTCACACTGTGCTAAATGCTTTTCAGAATTAATACAATGAAAACTGCGCGTGGAGAGAGCTATTCTTTAATTCACTTGTTAGAGCTCTTTGTACAGATGTACTTTAAAAGTAATACTTGCTGCCTACTTTGGATGTTGTTGCAATTGTCCACATCAAACCTATTAAATACCATGTCATGTATCTATGTAGCGTCTCAAGCACTGTATAGTTGCATAAGTGCTGACTTGATAAACTGATTTCCTTGTGATTCTCCTACACTGATAATCTGGTCAAGCTATTTATTCATTATTGTGCAGACTCTCACACCAAGTGATCTGTTCATCTAAATATCATGAATGTCTTTTGGACAATGAGGGAATACTGAAGTTTCAGCACACAACCTAAATACCCAACATGTCTCATAATTTTCAAACCAGCAGAATTGTGGCTGTGCAAGCAATTAATAGGACAGCCCAAAGACAATGTACTGTATATGTATAGACGCAAAGGACTATGATACTGTTTGCATATTTATAGCGAGAACTCTGCAATGGGAGAAAATTAATCACTTATCTTAAAAGTCTTTTATCTCTTATCTCTATAGCTTTCGATACCTATTAGGTCTTCATCAAAAGAAAATGATTAGACATACAGGAATTAAAGTCATTATATAGCAAATGAGGAAAGTGAGGTAGGTGTAAGAAGCGTGGATTAGTAAGGTGAGTTTGGAGGGTGTTGGTCTTAAAGTCTTTTTTATAATTTATATCTTCTTCTATTTAAGCCTGCATATGCTGTGTTCATTTCCAAGTGTCTGTTAATGATTTTGATAGCCATGACTCTCTGAAACTCTTAGTATTTGCCCTGATGTATTGCCTTTGATTTCTGTATGTTTAAACTTTTTCCTCTGATGATGTCACATAATAGGTGTTGAAAGCTCAGGATTAAAAGACTATTGTAAGATACATGATTCAAATTTTCCCTTTCTAGCTAGAAACACATACACACACACACACACACTGATTAGACACAACATTAAAACCACCTGCCATTGTTTAGGTCCCCCTCGTGACACAAAAGCAGCTCAACAAAGCCATGGACTTTACAAGACCTCTAAAGGTGTCTTTTGGTAGTATGTGGTAGCAGCAGTTCCTTTAAGTCCCGCGAGTTTTAAGATAGTTCCTCAATGGATTGAGCACATCACACAGCATATCACACAGATGCTCGATCGGATTGAGATCTGGGAGATTCATAGGGCCAAGTCA
Organism: Polypterus senegalus; assembly: GCF_016835505.1. NCBI lineage: Eukaryota > Metazoa > Chordata > Cladistia > Polypteriformes > Polypteridae > Polypterus > Polypterus senegalus. The sequence continues at coordinate 50,382,546 of NC_053161.1, forward strand.
ACACCTTGAACTCTTTTTAGAAAAATGTTTGCATTTTGGCAGTGTGGAAGAATAATTTTAAGGTAATATAGCATTAATCTTTAAGAAATAGAATAAAGGGTTTTCCAGCAGACCCCGTGACCTTGTGTTACGATATAGTGGGTTGGATAATGACTGACTGAGTGAACAACAAAATGTACACTGAAATATAAGAATTGGTTTAGGAAAAACACTAAGATGAAGTAAATAAAGAATGTACCAGAAGATAGGTTGATGTAATATACAGAATGTACTGAAGGATGACTAAGAGATGACTAAGACTCAGTAGATGTGCTATAAACTAGAATGGACAGTTGTTATATGCACAGAAAAGTAAAGGGTAAGGGCTCATCTCAAAAGGTATATGAAGAACCAGAATATAATACAATAGACTTTTATTTTATATAAATCATTCGGGTGTAAACCAATGAACCAACCAGAGTAAACTGCATACATTGATTGACACTGTATGTAAATTCAATTCACTGATTTCTGACCATGCTGTAATGGACTGCTTTTGAAGAATGCTCCCTCCAAGGCATTTTGCCGACGAGTAATTTAAAGATACAATGAACTGCTTTTCTCCTGCCTGCTTACTGAATTGTCCTGTTAGAGGATGTTGCTTTCTTTAATAAGATGTTAAATTTCGACCACAGCAGGGTACATTACCCTACTAAAAGAAGCCATTGCCATTAGAGGATACCACTGACATGAAGGGTTGTAAGTGGCCTGCAACAATCTTTAGGTAGGTGGAACATGTCAAAGTAACATCCTCACAAATGCCAGGACCGAAAGTATTTCAGCAACTTCCAACCTATCACCTTCAAGAACTGACTGTTCACTTGTAATACATCCTAGCCCTTGATAGGTACCACTGTAACACGTTAACCAGTGTTTTTTACTGTTGTGACTGATTGGTGTTGTGGAAGCCGACTCGGACACAGACAGGCGGACATGTTGAAGTCACCCAACACATGTTTACTATGCATAATATCATTTACAAATGTGACACACAACCCCCAAAGTCCCCACATGTCCAGACCAACAATCCAAATGCCTTTCCTTCTTCAGGCCGCCGCCTTGCCTCCTCCAAGATCTCGTCTCTCGACCTCCCGACTCCAGCCAATGAATGTAGGGAGACAGCCCCTTTTATCCACACCCGGACAAGCTCCAAGTGCCTCCCAGCAATCTTCCACTCCTCAGTGTGGCGGAAGTGTGGGTTGCACATCTGGAAGCACTCCGAGTGTTCCTGCTCGTCTTCCCCCCAGCACTTCCGGGCGTGGTGGATATGCTGAGGTCCAGGGCTCCCAAAGTCAACAGGGTGGTCAACCCCTCGAGGTCTGGAGAAGGCGCAAGCCCTCCTCCAGCCCTCCTGGGCGTCCCGGCTGGGTAGCAGCCCCAGCCACTCGCCATAGTGTATATATTTATACACACAAAGTATTTCCACATATATATATATATATATATATATATATATATATATATATATATATATATATATATATATATATATATATATATGTATATACATATGCATAGATAGATAGATATATACTTTATTAATCCCAAGGGGAAATTCACATAATCCAGCAGCAGTATACTGATACAAAAAACAATATTAAATTAAGGAGTAATAAAAATGCATGTAAAAGCAGACAATAACTTTGAATAATGTTAGCATTTACTCCCCCAGGTGGAATTGAAGAGTCGCATAGTGTGGGGGAGGAACGATCTCCTCAGTCTGTCAGTGGAGCAAGACAGTGACAAAAGTCTGTCGCTGAAGCTACTCCTCTGCCTGGAGATGACACTGTTCAGTGGATGCAGTGGATTCTTCATAATTGACAGGAGTTTGCTTAATGCCCGTCGCTCTGCTACAGATGTTAAACTGTCCAACTTTACTCCTACAATAGAGCCTGCCTTCTTAACAAGTTTGTCCAGGCGTGAGGCGTCCTTCATCTTTATGCTGCCTCCCCAGCACACCACCGTGTAGAAAAGGGCACTCGCCACAACCGTCTGGTAGATCTGCAGCATCTTATTGCAGATGTTGAAGGACACCAACCTTCTAAGAAAGTATAGTCGGCTCTGACCTTTCTTACACAGAGCATCAGTATTGGCAGTCCAGTCCAATTTGTCATCCAGCTGCACTCCCAGGTAATTATAGGTTTGTACCCTCTGCGCACAGTCACCTCTGATGATCACGGGGCCCATGAGGGGCCTGGGCCTCCTAAAATCCACCACCAGATATATATATATATATATATATATATATATATATATTGTGAAGAACGGTCGGGGATCATGCCTGAGAGAGCAGGGGACCAAGGAAAGGGCAAGTCATTTCCCGGGACAGGAAATGACAGCCACCCTGGGTTACATCTAGGCCACAAGCATGGGGCTGTAACGCTCAAGCCTGTTGGGTTATGTGGCCACCACCAGGGGCTGCTGGGATAATTCCAGAGCCGTGGTGTGCAGCACATCTGCTACACTCGGGAATGCTGCCGGGACTTAATTGAGGAACACCTGGAGTACTTCCAGGTGTGGTATAAAAGGAGCTGCCTCACTCCACTCCACTCAGGAAGGAAGAGGATGAAGCTTGAGTGGAGACAGTGAAGAAAAGTAAAGGAAAATAAAGATAAAAGATCAGGACTGAGTTTTTGAGAGTAATTGTGGTTGCATTGTGTGTTGCAGGAAAAGTAAAATAAACAGTGTGGATTTGGGGACATGCTAGTATGTTTGTGTCCGGGTGTCATATATATATATAAAAAATTAAAGGAACACTTTGAAAACCCTTTAAGGGCTAGAGCTCTAAACTCTAAAGCTTCTCCTGAGTAAAAGTAGGATATACTGCAGTCATTTTTGCCTGAGACTGACCTCAACTTGCTATAATGGTAAATGTTACTGTACAGAATGAAAACTCTGATGTAAACTCAAAAGCAATTTATAACTAACTGGATTAATTATAAGTGTCCTAAAGCACACTTGCAGTATAATGAAGTAAATAGAAAAAAATCCCACTTAAAGCTTTTTCTGTAGACCATCTCATCTGGGAGACCAGCTGTTGCAGTTAAATAAGTTAATAGTTCTGGCACTAATCTTTCATTTGAGACTAATTTAAGGAATCTTTACATCATATTGACCTTTAAAAGTCTGTATAATTGGAGTTCACACTTTATATTTTTGGCTTACGCACCATAATGTAAAAAGAGCACAGAGATGTAGATGACGATCAGATATGATTTGTCCTTAACTACACCTTCAAGCAAAATAAAATTAATTCATTAGGCACTGCAATTGGAAAACTGTTCTAAATGCTTGAGAAAAGAGCTGTGAAGGAGACAAAGAAATAACACGAATAACTTATGAATATGTAATAGGATTTTATAGAACACTAAAGACAACACAGATGCAAAATGACTGGAATTAAACAAATGTTTTTAAAAGTCTTGAAACATGACTTTGAAATATTACGTACAGAGATTCCACAGTCTATTCATCAATTCTCTAAAGTCTCCTTTTACTATGGATATGCAAGATGACATAGCATATCCTGGCTGCATCAGATGCAACACAAGAACCAAGATCGAACATCCATTCTGTGGATGTTATGCAGCAGCACAAACACCAATATCACTACACCAACCTATCTGAAAGAGTTAATGGCGATATGTACTACAAATGATCAAAAAATGGCATTGTTGCTATAGGATATTTGCCATGATTTTTCCTTTCAGCACAATCCACGACATACATGTAAATTTAAAAAAAAAAAAAACCAAACGGGAGAAATTTAACTAGGCAAAGTGTACTGCTTTAGTTATTAAACATTTATTAATACGTCTTAATTAAAAAGAGACCAAGGATCAAAAGTAATTACTTTTATTGAAGAGAAATTACTTCCACATTTCTCACTCATATGATATTAACCCAGGTAAACGTTATAAAAAAGCAGATACTTAAGGATAGTTATCTATTCTCAGAATGTAATTAAGCTGACACACACAATGTAATATGATTAAATTAAGATAATACACATAAAATGTTCACATTTTTTTGGAAATTAAAAAATAAAGCAAATAATGAATTACTATTTTAAGAATACAGCTATGCATCCATCAATTTTCAAACCTGCCTTAATCCAACTATAGAGCTGTAAGAGGCCACAGCCATTTCCAACACTAGTGTCTGCAAGGCACTAATGAACTCCAAATGTCAAAAGTCAATATTTGGGCACATTTATGCACTTATCAACTTGCACTCTAACCAAACACGCTTAAAGTTTTTAACTGAACAACATACATGTACTTACAGTGTGAGAGGCAAACTTGAAAAGAACCCTGAAAACAAAGAGGCTTTGCTTTACATCTAACCTGCTGATGCAAGTGCAATACCGTGCTGCCCTTTGTACAGATATACTGTACTAAAAGTTTATAAAAATGATTAAAAATAAACTAAAATGGATGGATGGATAAACAGTAGTGTAGTGGCTAGCAATTAGACAAATGAAAAACTGAACAAAAATGAAAGCAAGCAATACAAAAAAAAAAACAAAATCCAAGGTCTAATCCACAAACAAAGCAGTGACAGACAATTTAGAGACTCTTGGTAATACAAATTGGAAATTATATGAAAAAGGAAATGAAATAAATCATATCATATAAATGATATTACCCAATTATATACAAAAGAAGAAATAAATGGAATAATAAAAGTAGAATGAGCTCCATGCAATCCAGGAGAACAGAAACAAAATGAGTCAGATTAATCGCAGACATGTAAGCCTTACTGCTACACTGTGTTAGGTTAAAAAAGTATATTTACAAATAAATATCAAAGACAACATGAATGAAAAAAATATTCTAAATAACAGCAATAAACTATGTATCTGAGCATGTTATTTGAGAAATTGACTAACGAAAGTGTTTAACATTTTATAGTTTAGAAACTTTTTGAGGAAACTGTCGACATTACTGTAGTTCTGCATGGAATATTAATAATGAAGCTAGACAGCACAGACGCAAGTGCATAGGACATACTGTAAATGTGCACAATTATATGAACAGAAAATGTAATCAGCTAATGTAAATGAAAAATATATAACAGAAGAGTTTTTAAATCAGTATATATAATTTACCACTAAATTTCTTGTTATTAGTTATAACCGTTTTAACGTGTTTTGTTATCACTTTTATCTGTGTGCATTTTGGGGGACATGCCTTGGTCATTGTGCTTTTGTCCTACATGCTATTGCAATGACATCCCAATCAAAGATAACTTCCATTCATTCATTCATTTATTCACCTATTTTCGTACACACATTAATTTAGCATTGATAATTTACAGTTAAAAATACAGTTTAATATAGGAAAATGGAAATTGTGCTCAGTAGGACATTAGAAACATTTTGATGACAACAGTCCATTCAAGCTCAACACAGCTTGTGAATCCTATTCATTTAGCTCCTCCAAAATAAAATCAAGTGAAGTTTTGAAAGTCCCTAAAGATAAGTGCTACTGTCTACAACAACATTTGGTAACTTATTCCATTTTTTTAGTTCTGTGTGTGAAGACAAATGTACCCTTGACAAATTTGTGTTTCTCCAATATTCTTGTTGAGCTCTTTTTAAAGGCATATTCTCAATCTACTATACTAATTCCTTTCATAATTTTAAACACTTCAATCATGTCACCTCTTAATCTCCTTTTGCTTAAACTGAAAAGGATCAACTTTGTTTAATCTTTCCTCATAACTCATATCCTGCTATCCTGGAATCAGCCTAGCAGGTCTTCCATGGACCTTTTCCAGCCTGGAAACCAAAACTGTACACGTACTCCAGATTAGGACTAACCAGTGCTTGATAAAGCTTAAGCATAACCTCCTTTGACTTGTACTCTACACATTGTGCTATATAACCAAGTATGTGAGCCCTCTTAATGGCTTCTGAACACAGAGAGGCAAAAGTCTCATAAATTATAAACACAAGACGGCAACTTTTATAATAATTTATGGGTTTACTAAATACAACTGATGCAACATTCTCTTCTCCCAAGCAAGAAAGCAAAAGCAATTAAGAGACAAATACAATTTTATGATATATTTTAAACACTTTTGAATATAAAACAAAGCACATTATGCTCAGACTGTATAATAGACTACTGAGACCTGACACTTCATCTAGAGTACCCTGTACAGTTCTGGTCACCACACAAGGAAAAAAAAAAGGGCACCACTAGAACTCGAGCAGAAAAAGCAACCAAATGCATACTAAAAGGGCTCTAACCCCCCAAACAAACCCCACACCCCGGGTATGATATTAAAGCCTCTTTAGTCTTGAACATATAGGACTCCAAGGAAACCTTGTCCAGGTCTTCTTATTTCTCCATGCCATGGATAAAAGTTGATCCAGCAGAATTATTCCAGTTTTTAAGTAGGGAATCATGTATTAAAGGACACCAATGGAAATTAAGGCAAAAGTGCATTCAAGACTGAATTTCCACACAAAGAGTCATGAAAATCTTCTCTAGGAAAAGGTACCATGTTATGAAGTTGAAATAGAAACGTTAAAAAGTATCTGCATGACATATTAGGACATATTAGCTGTTAGATAACCAAAACAAATCAGTTGGAGTGAATAGTCTCCATTGTTTGTTGTAGTTTAGTCAGTTGTTTAATTTTGCCACTATAATTCTATAAAAAAATAAATAAAATAAAATATGTGTTTTAGGGACCTTACGCGATATCTTGTAGCATAAAATCCATATACATTTAGTTTTAGTCTGTTTTTGCTTGTCAGGAAACTCTATTCAAAAGTTAATTGACACTTGACATCTCTAGAGGTATTTTAGCAAAATCTTTAATTTAAAATTGAATTTATTGATTTGCAGTGGCTGATGATGATGATGTTTTTTACAATGTACATTAAATAATATTTTTTATGATTAGAGTCAACTGACACAATTATTGTATGAACCCACACACAGCAATGCTTCCACTAGGTATAATGATATACAACTTCAGTAAATTATTACATTCACATTAAGATTTTCTTTACAAAATGTATACAGTTTTCAATTTTCATGAGCCACTGAAATTTTGCATATTTTTTCATTGAAGTATTTCACCCCACTTAAATAGAAATATTTGCAGTTGATGCCACTGGTTTAGAGTATACAGTATTGCTTTCCTCTTTTGTTTAATCAAAATGAAATGCTGTACAGAAGCACATTCAATTATTTTCTGATGTCTGGTTTTTGTCAATAAATTAATCACTTCCTCCATCCAAGAAAAGTTCAAATTTAGTTCACTTCTAGCTTCTGAAGCATAAGTTACAGTAAAACACATTTAGCTAAGCAGTGTTAAAAATATCAATATGATAGCTTATGAAGATACAGGTTTTCTCATTTTTAGGGAATGTATTTATTTACAAATACATCTTACAATTGTTCTTCTACAGAAAAGGCTGAATTTATTTTATTACTGCCTTAGGGTATATTTAGATTATTTCAGGAGCTCACTCTGTTATAAATCAACAGACTATTTGGTTATGAGAAATGCTCATTTGGAGTACTTTTTGGATGTATATGCAAATAGTTTGTGTTTACAATTGTTACATTTCCTCTGTGTGTTCTGCCACAAAGACAAGATAATTAAGTGGAACTCCAGCAGCTTTCTTGACGACTAGTCCTTACCAACAATATAAAAGCAATGTATAGGTTTTTATTAAATTTTCTAAGCTTTTCTATTCATCTGTTAATCATGTTTAAACAACAAAACATTAATTATAATAAGCCAATTATACTAATTAACCTATAATCTGTGACTAAAGCAGCAGTTTACAAGTCAATCATCTTGTGTTATTATGAACGTGTATTTTAACAATTTGCTTTGGCTTACCTTTAACTCCTTATCAAGACTCTTTAGGATAATAAAAGTGGATGAATTATTTAACAAATTCAACAATTATAGAAACCTTCCAGTTTCCCACCCACAAGAGTAAGTGAATAGCTATAGCTGGTTTTTATATTTTTTCCTATTACAAAATAATATTTCACCCTAATAAATCAGACATACTGCATTTGTATTTTTTACTAGAAATTATTTTTTAATTACAATAATGGTAGTCTTTCTATTCATTGCTTTGATTTTGATCTTGTGTGTAACATAAACTAGGAGGTTACCACTTTAGTTTCCACCACTCACTCATTGCTGAAAGAACCTTTGTAAGGTTTTAGCAAGTTATATACTGCTAATCGAATGCCTATAAGGTGCCATGGGGTGGTGTTTGCTACAGTAAAGTGCTATATAAAATAAAGTTTGTTTATAGTGATATGATGAAACCAGGGCCAATGCCACCATTAAGGCGAATTAGGCATTCATCTAGGGTACAGATCATAAGGAGCGGGGGCTGGGGAACCCAGAGAGTCGGTTAGCGCACTAATAAGCTTGGCCTACGGCAAAATAGCCTAGTAATGGCACTGGATGAAACATATGCACAACTTGAACAAATCATTATCTAATTTTTGTACTTATTTTTTTAAACATTTATTTGCATACAACTTAATTTACTGCTTACAGTATCTGCCCAAGTCAGTAAGCTGTTAAGGTTCTTATGCACTGATTTAGTGGTCTCCTGAGAATATTCTAATCTATCTAATTAAAAGTTATTCACAAGTTAAATTAGCTTGCTTGTTAATGCTTTGTCAACAGTAAATAATTTAGGACAATTGAAAACAGCACTTACCCCAAGTACTTTATATTGTGGGCACCGTTTTAACGTCTTTTTATACATAATTATATTTCAGTTAAATAATCCATTGTGTTTAATGTGACTATCAACAGTACTCCTTTGTAAAGCTGCATCCTAAATCCCAACACTTCTGAAATAATTTGCTTTTCTTCTGTATTTGTTACAGAAATATAGTCTTCCCTGCCTAACTCAACACTCACTTTCCCATAAGACACTACTTTTTATTATTCTGTCACTCTCTTTCAAACATCTTTCATAAAATAAAAAGGTAACATAGCTGACCTGAAATTTCCTGTTTTATTGCAGTCCACTATTTTTAAACTCTGTAATACAAGCTGAGTGACATTTTTGATTTTAGCTCTTTAGTCTGATAGCTCACTTGGTTGTCCAAATAATTTAATCTGATTTCAGAGCGTACCATGACTACAAGCACTTTTGCCATCTCCACTTTTCAATTTCAGAATGTGAAAAGAAAACAGTTTATCTGTACAAGAGATATTTGCTCTTTTTTTCAGAGATTTTTCAGAGAATTTTCTGTCTAGACAGTTTGTTACCTGTATTTCCAGGGGTTAATTTCAGACAGCAGCTGCCCAGTTCAGTAGAGGTGTGGACAATGCAGTTCCTTGTACTTTAGGGTATGTCGCTTATAGGGGTCATCTCTGAGCTCCAAATCCTATACACAACTATGCAACACACAGTTCTGGCTTCAGAACTTTTTATTAAGCACAATTGTGGTTTCTTTCACAGTTCCAATTATTTCCTTTTCTCCTTCAATCTACCCGAGTGAGCACTATCCTTCTCCTCTCCTGACTCCAACCCGCCGGGAGAGTAGGAGTGACTTCTTTTATTTCAGACCTGGGAATACTTCTAATACAGTGACACTAAACCCAGAAAGCACATCTAGGTCAGAAAGAATTGTATTGGAGAAACACATAGCCATGGGAGGCAGTTTCCTTCCATTCTTCCACTACAAAGGCATCTTGGTCGGTAAAAGAACCATTCATCCCAGCCGAGATGCTGGGCAACCCGTGTAGTCTATGATGAGTACTGCTCTGTTACAGGGACAGCCTGAGAAAATGGCTGCACTGTTCATCAGTATTTGTAAATCTACAACTGCCAGAAATTTTGAATTATACAGTTACATAAACTGTTCTTCTGATGATTCTTACCAGGACATATTTCATTCTATTTCAATAACCATGCCAAAATAAAAATTTGCAGACTTTTCACTCCTTAGTTCGATCAGCCAGTTAAAATTTAGGTATGCCCTTTTTTAAAAAAGCTTTTACTGTAAGGATGTAAATTTCTCAACAGAAACAAAAACATTTAAATATGGATTATCATACTTACCTCATCTCTCTCTCACACATCTTATACACTCACTTAAAGGATTATTAGGAACACCTGTTCAATTTCTCATTAATGCAATTATCTAATCAACCAATCACATGGCAGTTGCTTCAATGCATTTAGGGGTGTGGCCCTGGTCAAGACAATCTCCTGAACTCCAAACTGAATGTCAGAATGGGAAAGAAAGGTGATTTAAGCAATTTTGAGCGTGGCATGGTTGTTGGTGCCAGACGGGCCGGTCTGAGTATTTCACAATCTGCTCAGTTACTGGGATTTTCACGCACAACCATTTCTAGGGTTTACAAAGAATGGTGTGAAAAGGGAAAAACATCCAGTATGCGGCAGTCCTGTGGGCGAAAATGCCTTGTTGATGCTAGAGGTCAGAGGAGAATGGGCCGACTGATTCAAGCTGATAGAAGAGGAACTTTGACTGAAATAACCACTCGTTACAACCGAGGTATGCAGCAAAGAATTTGTGAAGCCACAACACGCACAACCTTGAGGCGGATGGGCTACAACAGCAGAAGACCCCACCGGGTACCACTCATCTCCACTACAAATAGGAAAAAGAGGCTACAATTTGCACAAGCTCACCAAAATTGGACAGTTGAAGACTGGAAAAATGTTGCCTGGTCTGATGAGTCTCGATTTCTGTTGAGACATTCAAATGGTAGAGTCAGAATTTGCCATAAACAGAATGAGAATATGGATCCATCATGCCTTGTTACCACTGTGCAGGCTGGTGATGGTGGTGTAATGGTGTGGGGGATGTTTTCTTGGCACACTTTAGGCCCCTTAGTGCCAATTGGGCATTTTTTAAATGCCACAGGCAACCTGAGCATTGTTTCTGACCATGTCCATCCCTTCATGACCACCATGTACCCATCCTCTGATGGCTACTTCCAGCAGGATAATGCACCATGTCACAAAGCTCGAATCATTTCAAATTGATTTCTTGAACATGACAATGAGTTCACTGTACTAAAATGGCCCCCACAGTCACCAGATCTCAACCCAATAGAGCATCTTTGGGATGTGGTGAAACGGGAGCTTCGTGCCCTGGATGCGCATCCCACAAATCTCCATCAACTGCAAGATGCTATCCTATCAATATGGGCCAACATTTCTAAAGAATGCTTTCAGCACCTTGTTGAATCAATGCCACGTAGAATTAAGGCAGTTCTGAAGGCGAAAGGGGGTCAAACACCATATTAGTATGGTGTTCCTAATAATCCTTTAGGTGAGTGTATATTATTCTTGATGTGGCATGGTGGTACAGTTCCAGAATCCTGGCCCAAGCACAATCAGTTGTGAGTTTGCATATCCTCTCCACATCTGTGTGGGTGTTGTACAAATAATCCATTTTTTACTCCTTGATTTTGACACGTATAAGAGCATCCTGTGATAAACTGACATGCAGTCATACACCTGATAAAGTATATAAAATGCATACATTGTCTCTAACCTTCTTTTCTACTTTTATAATTCTGAAATCCCTTACTTATTTTTAGATGCATCTGCATAAAATGCAAAAACACCTTTCGAGATCTTGTCTGTATGAGACAACTCATCTGCCAGTGGATCGATTTTGTTGAAATTTGGAAAGATCATTTTTTTGAATGGCAAAACAAATCCCCTTTACACGTTATATTTGTGCATGTGTAGGTGGATTTCAACAAAGATTTTAACTCTCCATGTTAGTTTTCTTTCAAAAAGTGCATGTTTAAGTAACATTTACTACAGTTAGCTCTAGACCCTCCAAAACTAGCAACTACGGGCCAGTTTATACTTCACGCTCAGAACGCGTACGTGCCCGCATCATGGGTGCCACGCGTTCCCAGCGTTCATTTCACGCGTCCTCTGAGCAGGTCCTCAGAAATGAACGCGACGTGTGCGCAAGTTGCAGTACCAGCTAAAAGTCGGGGGCCGCAGTGTGCTAAAAGTCGGAACGTGATGTCAGAATCTCTGTTTACTATCTACATATGACAGAAAGCCTCTATGCAGACCCTACGGGGATTGGTGTTCGCGCTTCGATGTTTGATGTGTTTTTTTTTGCAACTTCACAACAGCAACATAATGTACAGTGCTGTATTTGGGCCACTAAGAAAAAAAATTAAGGACTTGGTGAAAATGTGTATTTTGTGATTAAAGTGGAAATTTCAGCATTAATCTCGAAATGTCCACTTTAACCTCGTAGTTTACTTTATCATTAAAGCAGACCATCATAAACGTCATCCCAGTTTTTAATCGCTACAGCAAGCAGCAATAGATCACACAGAACACATTAAATGTATGATATTCCAACTCTCTGCACATTTAGAATATTTAGATTTATACTTGATATCACTTTCATGATGAAATGCATTAAAGTGTGTATGTTACATTTAACAGATAAATCGTTTAATGTCGTTTAAATAATGAATACTGTTAATAATTACACACATGGGGGTGACACGGTGGCAGAGTGGTAGCACTGCTTTCTCGCAGGTAGTCAGGTCGCTGGTATTCCCTGCTTGGATTCCACACTGTGCTCCAGTTTCCTTCCAAAGACATGCAAATTTGGGGATTTGGTGCCGCTAAAATGACGCTAGTGTATGTGTGTGGTTGTATTCACCATGCGATGAGCTGAGGCCTCGTCCAGGGATTGTTTCTCACTCGTGCCCAATGCTTGCTGGAATGGACACATCCCTGGATTGATGGATTTAATCAATTAACATCCTTTTCAGGGATATTGCGGTAAGGTGTCATCAGAATTTAATGACTGTTCTAGGCAATTCACAACACAGAGAAGCTGAACATGTTCTCACCGTTATAATATCTCGCAATGCCATCTAGTGGATTCCTTCACGTTTACGTAAAGTATGCACGCAAGTATAAACACTACAATGCTTGCGTAGCAGGAGCATCCGCTGCAGCATGCGTTGCATCACGTCAAGCATAACCCCGGCCTAAGAATAACATTTTAGCTGATGCAGTTTTAACATTGCTTTAGTTGGAATCTGCTGTCTAAGAAAAATATTTTAAACATTTTAAAATCTGTTTAATTATAAACATATATTTTATGCACTCCTGTAATTACACCCTATCATTGCTTTTATTTTTAATATTTTTACAAAAATATGTAATAAACAAAAAGTGATATCTGTCTTTTAATGATGTAAATAAACAAAAAGTAAAAATGCCCCAACTTTCAAAACTGTTAACTAAGTTGTTGAATGCACATGAATGTTACACCATGCATATATTTTCTGCCTTGTTTTCTTTTGTACATATATACTGATGCAGCCATTAATTAACTCTTTTGAATTTAATATTGCCAACTCCAGAAATCATTTTTAGTAAACTATCTCCACAAATTATAATGTTTAGATTAGAAAAGTTTCAATGTCAGGTCATTACTAAGTTAATGTGATGGTCCCACATGTAACTATGATGCTACTAAAAGGGTCACTCTACCTCATCTGGTGGCTGATAATGATGTTTAAATGATCCTTATAACTCACTTTTCACCTTGAAGGGACCAGTTTAATTTTTAAAGTAGAATTTTCATTTAGCTCAATTCATGATAATTTTCTACCACCTGCTGGCACATCAGTATAATAAATTATATTCAGGTTCTCATGAATTAATGTATTCTTCATGACTAAGATAATGAATCTTTATAATTTTTTCATATATTATCTTGCGTGGTTTATATGGTAGAGTGGTGGTTAGCGCTGGGTATGGAATCTCACCCCTGGTCATTTTCTGTGCAGGATCTGCATGTTTTTTCTGTGACTAAGTATACTAAAATTTCCCAGGCACTAAAAAGCTCAGGTAAATTATTTAAATGGAAACATATCTGGATGACACCCCAGCTTTATTCCTAATAGCCACTCCACAGGGCACAGTTTTCTCATGCATATGAATAAAGCAGCCCCCATCCAGTCAAACTAGTAACTCATTCTAAAGTCCTTGATTTTCACTACAACCAAAGTAAATCTCAAATGCTATAGGCAGAGGGAATCTATGGTTTCATTTGCACATTCTGTCTTGATTGCATATAGTGAAAAGTTTATAAATTCTCCTCTAGTTGTAACTGACAAATCAATAGTTTAAGTGTTAGGTTAAATGATTTCTGCTGAAATTACAAACATGCAGTGTATGTTTCTTTTAAATTAGGAAAAAGAGCAGCAGATAATTATGTATTGTCAGTATAGGTTTACTAGTGTAGTTCAGCATATTTTTTATCATTCAAGTAACAGCAGGTTTTAGAAATTATATTTTACAGTTGATTACAATACAAACAAAATACTGCAACAAGGGAATGGTAATTAACATTTAATAACCAAATGCTAGTACTGTACTAAAACATGCTGTAGAAATAAAAAAATGTATTCACTTCAGACCTAATTTTAAAATTGTTCAAAGCTTACCTCTGGTGAAATGCAGAAGTTTGAATATTACAAACTGAATCGGATTTAAGTATTGATTTGTTTTACAACATAGCTGAGAGGCTCCCTGATTTAGTAGTCAAATAAGCCAAGAGGTTATTATTCTCATCCTAAATGACAATACAGTTTTCATAATTTAAAGTGGCATCAAAAACAGAGCTCCTTCAAAAAGCGACTGCAGCAATTTCATGTTCATAGTATATACTACATATACTCCAGTATTATTTTCCACAGTATTCATTGGTAAAAATGTAACCTGAATGCAATCCAGAGTAAAAAAAAATACTAGGCTAATTTTACACCTAACTGTAAAACACTGGAGCTTATCATTAGCATAACATCCCAATAGAATAACAAGTATCATACTATACTGTGAACATGTTCACCTTCATGCATATTGACTTTCTGCTTCTTTGAAACAAGGGCAACGTTAAAATGATTTTTGAGAATGTTTACAGAAATTCCCAAGTTCAAGGCTGTTTAATATAAGATGAATTTGGTCAAAGTTCTTCATTGCTTAGTTGCATTGTTTGAAAAAGTGTACAAGAAAATTAAAAAACAGTAAAATAATTCTGATAGAGGAATATCAGACACTACAGCAAGAGATTATAAAAAGCATTTGAAAGGTCATCAGAGAAACAAAAAAATTGCTACTGAAGAGAAAACAAACAGTAAGCAATTTTTTGAGTATTACTCCGGGAAAAAGTTGATAAAAGAGAACTTAAGAAATCTCAGGGACAAAAAAGAAGAAATTCTTGAAATTGAAAAGAAAATAGCCAATGAAGTAAGTGAATATTTCACTCAAGTATTTGTCAAAGAAACAACAAATGGAATATCCCATGCAGAACTAATACCAAGCTCTAAGTTCATTGATTTTAAAATAGAACAGTCAGATGTGTGTCAAGCTGTCAATACACTGATGACTAATAAAATCCCTGGACCAGATGGGATTTTACCTGTTGTACTGAAAGAAATGAAAGACATAATTTATAAACCCTTATTAGGCATATTAGAGCAGTCACTTGAGAAAGAAGAAGTACTGGAGGACTGGAAAACTGCAAACGAGACTCCTATCTTCAAGAATGGACACAAAATGGATCCTAGCAATTATAGACTGATAAGTCTTACTTCTGTACCATGCACAATTATGAAACTACAATAAGAAATAAATTACCTACAACAAAATAAAATGCTAAATACAGCATGGGTTTACAGTATTTGAGGAAGATCCTGCGAGACCAATATTTTAGATTTTTTTGCTGAGGTTGATAAAAATATACAACATTTGACTCAGTCCCACAGTGAAGATTAACCTTGAAAGTAGAAGCTGTAGGTATTGGATCTCAAGCTGGTTAACTAGAAGGAGAAAAAGATTACAAGTTTGGGGAGAATACTTCACATAGTGTCTATTCTTGTACTGATACTTTTTTCTGATTTATATTGATTGTAAAGATTCAGATGTAGTTAGTAAACCTGCAAAATGCGCAGTCTATATAATGTATTAGTAAGACTGCATATGAAGTACTGTGTGAAATTCTGGTCACCACACTACAAGAAAGACATAGCAGCATTTGAAACATAATAGAGGAGAGCAACCAAGTGCATCCCAGAATTTAAGGGCATTTCCTCCACTGACTATTGAATCTTGAACAGAGGAGACTGTTGTAACCTAATCTAGGTCTTCAAAATTCTCAAATCTATACTAATAAAAGGCAAAGCCCTCACTGACTGACTGACTGACTCACTCACTCATCACTAATTCTCCACGTTCCCGTGTAGGTAGAAGGCTGAAATTTGGCAGGCTCATTCCTTACAGCTTCCTTCGAAATTCTATGCATATTGGTCATAACTGGAAGGTATTTTTCTCCATTTACTGTAATGGAGTTGAGCTCGAAAGCCATGGGGGTCAGAGTTTTGTGTGACATCATCACGGCTCTCACGTAATCACTTGAACTGACTATCAACACAGTGCGTACAAAACCAGGAAGACCTCCAAAAAGCGCTGAAGAAAACATGCATTATATAATTGAGAATAAGAAGTGAGCGAGTGACATATACAACCATATTCATGAGTGCTGCTACTTCAGAAACAAAGCAAGGTGTAAACTTAAAATTTAAATTAAGTTCATAGACAGGCTGCTGCTGGCGTTTGTCATGCCCACGGGTAATGCGGGATACAAGTTTAATGAGAGGACGCAGGATATAAACGAGAGTTTTGATCACTTTGTAACTAAGTTAAAATTGCACGTGAAGGGCTGTGCTTATGCAAATTCCGACAGACTGTGTTTGTGGGGGATTGAAAGTTAAGGCGGGTGGGGGAGTCACGTCATCATCTCCCCTCCCATTCACCTAATTTCGCTCTGAGCTGAGCTCCGCAGCTACCGCACGCAGTGTTACGGAAGCAACTTTGTGATGCTGCCACCAAATACTCACAGAAAAATCCACAAGAAAAATACACACGCTGTCTCTACAGTTTCTCCACACTGAATCCTCCAGGCACTACTTACAAAAGGTTACATTGACAATCGTGTTACATTATTTTTAAAACGTTTCCTTTTCTTAGCACAAGCACAGCTGAGAAGCTTCGATGCATATGCTCCATAACACGTTAAAAAATCATGCATTTAATCACACTTTGCAATACTAGAAAAGGGGAACTTCTGTCAATGCATGATTTCATGGTACACCAATTACATTGATCAGCGCTTCCCGATTCATTTTACCCTCGCACACCCTTGGATTGAGAAGAAGTATGAAAAAATATGAGGTTAACACAGAAAAACAGATCACCAATTGAAGCTTTATGAATAATCGATTCGCTATCAATAATTATTTTGGTAAAGCCATACTCACTGTAATCCTATCCACAAGTTAATACACACGCTGTCTCTACAGTTTCTCCACACTGAATCCTCCATGCACTACTTACAAAAGGTTATATTGACAATCGTGTTACGTTATTTTTAAAATGTTTCCTTTTCTTAGCACAAGCACAGCTGAGAAGCTTCGATGCATGTGCTCCATAACGCGTTAAAAAATCACGCATTTAATCACACTTTGCAATACAAGCAAAGCGGAGCTTCTGTTAATGCATGATTTCCTGGAACACCGATTACATTGATCAGCGCTTCCCGATTCATTTTACCCTCGCACCCCCTTGGTTTGAGAAGAAGTATGAAAAAAATATGAGGTTAACACAGAAAAACAGATCACCAATTGAAGCTTTATGAATAATCGATTCGCCATCAATACTTGTTTTGGTAAAGCCATACTCCGTGTAATCCTCCTTCCATTTTATAATTTTTCCGCCACTAGCCATGATTAAATGATGAGTCTCGATTTCTGTTGAGACATTCAAATGGTAGAGTCAGAATTTGGCGTAAACAGAATGAGAACATGGATCCATCATGCCTTGTTAACACTGTGCAGGCTGGTGGTGGTGTAATGGTGTGGGGGATGTTTTCTTGGCACACTTTAGGCCCCTTAGTGCCAATTGGGCATCGTTTAAATGCCACGGGCTATCTAAGCATTGTTTCTGACCATGTCCATCCCTTCATGACCACCATGTATCCTCTGATGGCTACTTCCAGCAGGATAATGCACCATGTCACAAAGCTCGAATCATTTCAAATTGGTTTCTTGAACATGACAATGAGTTCACTGTACTAAAATGGCCCCCACAGTCACCAGATCTCAACCCAATTGAGCATCTTTGGGATATGGTGGAACGGGAGCTTCGTGCCATTTCTAAAGAATGCTTTCAGCACCTTGTTGAATCAATGCCACGTACAATTAAGGCGAAAGGGTGTCAAACACCGTATTAGTATGGTGTTCCTAATAATCCTTTAGGTGAGTGTATATATATATATATATATATATATATATATATATATATATATATATATACACACACACACACACACATATAGATACATATATATGCATATACATATCTACATATATATATATATATATATATATATATATACACACATATATATTAGGGTGGGACTCAATTAAAAAAATGTATCTAATTAATTAGAGGCTGTGTAATTAATTAATCTTCATTAATCGAATGTAAGCACACATGAAAATTTGCCCCAAATCGCAAATGTTGTTTTTTAATTTAAAAGGGTTTTAGTGGGTGACAGAATCAAATAATAGACATGGACAGGAATATTGCAAACTCAAGGTGTTTTAATTTCTGAAAAAAAAAAATGCATTTAAACTGCATTCCATTTCAAAACAGAAAGAAAAATATGATCCCTGGCTAAAATTGGGCAGACTTAAAAAAAAAAAAAAGTGGCATTTTAAGTACTTTAAGTACATTTTCAGAATGGTATTGTCTTTAAATAATAATAACAAAAATTTCAACATTAAAGTGCAGTTTTTCTTCTTAAAAAAATAAGGCAGAAACATAAAAGGTAATTTGACCAGCCTCACCTTTAAACTGTGAGTAACCTTAGCCAAAATTATTTTGTACATTAGGCTAAAACAGTGTGATCATTGAACATTTTGTAATTAGATGTAATTAGAATTACTAACGGTCACGGAAGTCCAATGATCCCCAGTAAGAGCCACAAAGTCCGCTTTCTGTAATCATCTAATTTTGCTTGCTTTTCAATGTCATAAAGCTGTTGAATTTTACTTGAAATACGTTAGCTGTAGCACATTTTCTAACCCCCTATCTTCCACCACTGTTAGTGGTCCACAGTCTAAAGCAATGTATTTTGTGAGAGAATTTGTAAGTTTGACCTATGTTGACTTACTAATTTTGGTCTTGAAGCCAGTCATTTCATGAGGTTTGGGCTGCCGATACCTTTTGTTGGTACTCAAACTCGTACTGCTAGTGCTAACAGCATACACAGTTTCTGTGCTCACTGTAACATGTTTTGCATTTAGATGGAACCGTAAGGTTGAAGTGCCTCGATGGTATGCAAACTCATTTTTGCACAGTTTGCTCCAAACCACGCTTTTATCAAGGCTTTCGTCGGGTAGTATTTTGAAATGAAATTTGCCTCCGATCAGTGCTAGTAACGCGCTTTCTTCAGACTCTTACATTGTTGTAGCTCTGATGTGTGCATCAATGTAATTAATGTACCAGGAAATCATGCATTGACAAAAGTTACCCTTTGCTTGGAATGCAAAGTGTTATTAAATGCGTTATTTTTTACATGCATCGAAGCTTCTCAGCTGTGCTTGTGCTAAGAAAAGGAAACATTTTAAAAATAACGTAACATGATTGTCAATGTTGTGACCGTTATGAGTGTTGCTGTCATCAAGGATTTGATTAGCATTATTTCTTTCAATCAGGTTTGTATTTGGAGGACGTGTTGTGTTCAAGTTTATTCCGTGTTTGTCAACCGTTGTAAAGATAACAGGTTTCATTCATCAAGTGTTCACCACCCAAATCGGAACTCGTGAATGTAAGATGTTCAACAGACATTCCCAGTAGTAAGTTGTGGAAATTGCCTGTGAATATTTAGCGGTAGCGTGTTTATGAACTTAATTTAATCTTTTCTAGTCCTGCAAAGTCAGTTGACGCAAGCCGCTCGGAGTACATGCATCGAAGCATCTCAGCTGTGCTTGTGTGATCTCACGATGTCCACGACTATATTTAATGTTAGCTAAGACCCGGCACTTCAAAGTTTCTTGCTACAGCAATTTTAACTCCGCAACAAAGTGATCCAAAGTCTCGTTTATACCTCGTGTCTTCTCATTAAACTTGTATCTCGCGAATACAATACTCGTCGTAGGCATGACAAACGGCACATATATATATAATATATAATGTGTGTGTGTATACATATATATATATGTATATATGTATATGTGTATATGTATATATATGTAGATGAGTATATGTATATATATATATATATGTAGAGGAGTATATGTATATATCTATAGATATGTAGATGTGTATATGTATATATCTATAGATATGTGTATGTGTGGATATGTGTATATGTAGATATGTTTATATGTATATATGTCTATGTATAAATGTTTATATGTTTATATGTGTGTGTGTGTATATATATATATATATATATATATATATATATATATATATATATATATATATATATGATAGCAACACTCATATCTATGATAAAACAATTACATTAACAATCATGTTACGTTATTTAAAAAATTTTTCCTTTTCTTTTTCATAACTTCTTTAACACACTACATCTTCGCTGTGAAGCGCGGGTATTCTGCTAGTAGAGAAATAAGTTGTATTGAGGTAGATAAAGCCCTAACAGGTGTAGCAAAGAGATTTGTGTGAATAGTGGAGCCCAGATGAAATTATTATTTTAGAAATGTAAGAACCAGGGAAAGATATCAAGTGAAAGGTATTGCTTTGCAACAGATTATCAGCATAATAAAAAGCTGTGAACTATCCAAGGAATCACTTAATAATCCAGTTGTCAGAAAACAGGTAATATTGCTATTTTCTTTTATTTTTTTACCTTTTGTAGGGATTCTTTCAGTAATATCAAAATTCTGTTGTTGAGTTGTGTTCATGGCATGAATTGTAAGAGTGTTGTCTCACATGGGCAGTGCTTTTGTGTGTGTGTGCGCAAAACATCATTGCAGCAGTCTAAGGAAAACAGAGCAGTAGATCACTAAATGGCGGCCCTCTTTGTTCTTTGTTTAAGAATAAAATGCATTGGCACAAGAGTGTAAGAGATTATAATCTATGAAATTTGTTTAGCTTTCTACCAGGTAATGAGAAAAACCTTTTAGGGGAAAACACAAGAATTGGTCTGAGGACAGACAAGAAGAGTAAAGAAAGTCGAGAAACCAAAATCAGAACACTAACCAGAAACAGTAGGCCTTAAACAGAGATGATTGAAGCCAAAGAAAGTAATTTAACTGCTACTAGTTTTTAGTGTTTGTTTTAATCAGATTCAACACTAGGATACACAAGCTGTGTGCCAACATCTCCTAGCTAGAAGGATAACACGAATCACAATGTCACATGGCCTTTGTGTCAGGTGAATGGCAACATTTGTAGAAACAACAAATGATATGACAATAATTATGCAAAATGGTCACAAAATGCCAGCAAACATTCAAAAAAATACATAATGATGTTTTGGTACTGCCTCCCTCATACAGTTAAAATAAACAAATAATAAAGATGATATGAAATATTATTCTAAAAATGTGACCAAAGCAGCCTCAGTAAAGTCATAACACAGACTCATGACAATGTAATTTAATGGCAAATGTGAACAAAAAAAACACAACTCTAGAGTAGTTTGTGCATCTCCTGTCTGAATACAGTCTAGATGGAATAGGAGCCATTTTGTTTTGTTTCATTTATTTTTCTTTCTTCACCCTGTACACTACATATTTTAGTTACAACACAGAGGGCTGCCATCTGCAGAAATTCTCTCATGACTCTGCAATAGTTGGTAGTAGCAGACATGGAGACGAGACGGAATATAGGAAGGTAGTGGACAGTTTTGTTGACTGTTGTGAGCTGAATCAATTGCAGATCAACACCAGTAACCAGTAAAACTAAAGAACTAGTAGTTGATTTAAGAAGATCATGATCTCCAGCCACTCCCCTGTCTATTAGGGGTGTGGAGGTGGAGATCGTTGAGGAGCACAATATCTGGGGGTGCATATGAGCAATAAGCTAGACTGGTCCAGGAACTTGCTGGCCATATACAAGAAGGGTCAAAGTAGGCTGTATTTACTACGCAAGCTCATATCTTTTAGTGTAACACTATGTTGCAGATGTTCTATAACAGCTTCGCTGTGGCATGCTGAGGGAGCAGCATGAAAGTGGCAGACATCAGGAGACTAAACAAACTAATTCAGAAGGCTGCCTCTGTGGTAGGAGAGAAACTGGACAGCTTGGAAACCGTGGCAGACAAGAGAATGTTGTCTAGGCTTTGGTCTATTGTTGAAAATGCTAACCATCCCCTTCATAGTGTTGTGGTTGGACAGAATAGCATTTTCAGCAGTAGACTGACTAGCATCAAGTGCTCCACTGAATGTCACAGGAAATCCTTCATCCCCACAGCCATCAGACTCTATAACTCCTTTTCCGGTCATTTAACCCACATTTTAAGCTATTACCCTTTTTCTTTATTGGATATCCAGGTACATTTTTTTCAAGTACTTGAAATGTGCAACATACTATCTGTTCTTGTGCAATAAATTCTCTGCTTCTCACATGAGAATAACCTTATTTGTTCTCAAAATGTGCAATATTAACTTAAGGTGCAACACTCTGTACTTTAGTTTCATACTTACATTTATTATACTTTATTTATATTTACATGATTACTCTATACTTGCTCTTAGTGTAACAAGTCCCTTGTCTGTTGTTAAGTTGTAACATAAGTAATTTCCTTCGGGATTAATAACGTTTTCTGATTCTGAAATTATGTACAATAACAGGATCATGCTGACTCATAGACATAAATTGCTATATTGAGTTGATATCAAAAGACACAGCATATTCTTTATTTATTGTATTACCAGTGCCAGTGGGTTACATCGTTTCTCTTTGTTTCTGTTTATTTCACAGCAGTATTGACTGACTACATCAAACAAAAACATGTCCATCATCTAAGCACTGCCAGGTGTAAAGCAGAAAGAGGGTAGATAATTTTAGATGAATTAAAAATATAATATAATACATGCATAGCCATTTAATTTGGAAATACAGCTGCATACATACAGTGTAAGATATGTTCCCCCTTTACAAGATGTACTGCTATAATCTTTTATTGGATATTTATTTTCCTGAGGGCAGCACTTCTTTTAAAGTAACATAATTCACCATAATTGAAAACAACATAACATTTATAAGCTATTATATTTACTTTCACAAAATGTGTGTTGATTTACTTCTGCTATTAGACTACATTATTTTCTTTAAATATTTTATAATGTCATTTACGGAACAACATTAAAAAAGGATCAAGAATGTATTAGAATCACAATGTCAACAAATGTCTTAGTTAGCACATTTCCCTTTTTCAATTTTATCTATAATGTAATGCAAACAGAGACAAATTTGGTTCATTATATTAAAAAAAGTCATAATTATAGGTTTTCCTAATATTACATTTTTTGTCCCAAATGGCGCTCAATGCAAATTTTTTCTATGAAAAAGCCAAAAATACTTTCTTAAAGAAAAAGGCACTGGATTTGGTGCTCTGTGATGCAAATGTTTGGGATTTAAATCACAGTTGTGCTTTTCAACATCTTGAAAATGATGGTGTAGGTATTTGGTAAAGCAAAATAACTGTATTTTCTGTGAACTGGAATATACTTAGGCGGAAATGTGTAAAAATCAGTAAACCTAGTATGTGATTGAAGACAGGGACGTTAAACCCCAAGGTTGATGGTTCAATTCCTGCATCCAACTCGCGATTAAAGCTTGAGTGAGTGACTTGGCCTGCCTGTTCTCCAATTGTTAGAAATGTATGTAAACATTTACAGTCAATACTGATCTGGGAGCTTTCCTTATTAAATGTGTCAGCCAAACAGGCAATAACAATAATTTATTAAAAGGTCTCAAATGGCAATTTGTAGCTTTCAGCTGAGTGTACTACAGTAGTAAATAAAGAGAGAAAGCCAGGATATGAAATGCTTTACGTTTTTTTAATTTTTAAAATAGCATAGCACACAATGAAGCACAATGAATATAATGAAAATGATTATTTTTTTATTTATTTGTGTAGGGAACATTTTTGTAGAAGATCAGTTAATATTTTATTAAAGACATGGGTGCTTCTCTGTATACTGTTCAAATTCCATTAGAACAAAGTGCTATGGATTTATAACAAATGTATTACAATAAGGATTTTGTTATAATAGAAGTGGAATAAAGATTGATACATAGGGCAGAAGACTCAAATGCAACATGATATTTTCTTCATGCCAGCATCATTGGCTGGGAGAATATTCAATTTTTTTCAGTAACATAAATTGCTGCCATTTGTTCTTTTGTGAGTTTCAATTTTATTTTTTTAACCCGGGAGAAATTTAACATAAAAAGATCATGATAAAAATAAGAATCGCTAAAAGCACACAATTCAGAGGCACATGCAAATACAAAAAAAAAAAAAGATTATGGATGCAAAGGTGTTCACAGGTTAAAACTTATAAAACACGGTGGATACTGCTTGAGTAACAAACAAAGGGAAGGTCAGCAGTCATTACTTTTGGTGAAGGGCGAGCCAAAAATGAATCCCGGATCTTTCGATGTGCTGAGTGAGGTCATGCCATGCATTGAGGAACCTGGAAATTAAGTAATATAATGACATTGGAGTTTTGCATTGGTGTCTGTCAACTTAATGAATTTTGCAGATAAAATGGAATTCATTGTAATAGACTTCCCTTTAACATTAGTTGTACAGGAAATTTGTTAAGACCAAAAAAAAGGTAAATCTAGGATTTTGTTAAAATGGAGTTTTTGCTATTTGACATGTATACTCTTCCAAAATACTGCTAAGCTGATTTTTTAAAGCTTGACAAAGTGCTACTGTCTACTACAGTGAATTGTAGCATATTCAATGTACCCATTGTTCTTTGTTCTCTAACATCAGTATGAAATTCACTGTTAAACACTTTCCTGTTCTTGCTGAAGAACTCATTTTACATATTAGTTTGCATCTATCCAATTCATTGCCTTTATAATTTTAAACATCTCTATCATGTCACTTAACCTTTCTTGCTTAAACTGAAAATCTTTACCTTTCTTAATCTTTTCAACTAGATCATACCCCGTGTTCCTCTTTCAAATTTCCTATATATATATATATATATATATAACCTTACATTTACTTACATTTAATTTCATTTGCTTGGCATCTGCCTAGCTCAGAATTTTGTCCAGATCTGCTTGTAATGGTTTTGCTGATTCTGGGGCATCTGCTAATCCAAGGGTGTCCAACTATGATTTTAGAGGGCCACAGTGGCTACAGGTTTTCATTCTAACAATTTTCTTAATTTTTGAATCCAGTTTTGCTGCTGACTAACTACATATAATCGTATTTCTATTTAAGTCAAAGGCAAGTAAGGTTGGTCCTGGAGGGCCGCAATGGTGGCAGATTTCCGTTCCAACCCAAGAAATTATTAATTCCAGATGAAGCACTTACTGCTTAAGTGACAATTTTCTGATTCATTTCAGTTGTCTCACTTGTTAAGATTTTGAACTCTTAATTGCTTATTTTAGTCTTTAATTGCTCCTTAATGGCAGTAAGATGCAAAGTAGTTTTCAATCTAGCTTGTTTCCATTTACACCCATATGCATTCATCATGTATTATTTGGTTTAAAAAAATACTCAGAAGGAAATTCAAGAGACAAAAGTGAAGAACTGAAATTTACTAATCCGTTTTAAGCTTCAAATCATTTGGATGATTTCATTAAAAAAAGAAAAGAAAATGTAAATGATTTAAGAATGACCTGATAATGAGAGTTAAAAATACTAACAAACCACGATATTAAATAAGACATGTTATTGGTAAAGTTTGTTTTCTAATTAAGCAACAAGGCTGGAACAAAATCTGCGGCCACTGCAGCCATCCAGAACCGACGTTGATCACCCATGTGCTAATTCGTTTGATTTAGTATCATCTGCAAACTTACTTACAACATTTATAGAAAAACAGTAGTGACCCTTGCATTTATTCTTAAAGAACCTAACTTCTTTTCCAACAAGGTGATGTTGTTCTGTGCACAACACTTTTTATGTTTAAGCCAGTGTTGCACCCTGATGCACAGTGCACACTGAATGTTCACTTGTTGCAGTTGGGTCACTAACTCCTTTGTGGTTCATCATGAAAAGATATTTGAAAACTGATTAAAAATTGTCACATAAAATACTTTGTGCAAATGCTTTCTATGCCTCTTTGCACAAATTTTAGCATATTTGTAAAACACAAGTTCATCTAATGAATGCTCATATTGACTGTATGCTGATACAGACGTACTTGATATGTATTGATCAGCTTTGTCTTTAATAATTGTTTCCATCAACATTCCCATTAAATATATGGCCTATATTTAGTAGCATTGGCCCAATCACCATTTTTATATAATAGTACGTTTGTTAGTTTCCAGACTGTAAGGATTTCCATAGAATGAGAAATATGTGTTACAAATTTGACCTTTACATTTTCAGCTATATTTTTCTCCAACTACCATTTGCCATTTCTAATTTTCCTTTATAATGTTGTTCTTGTGCTTATATACCCTAAGGTTAAGAGTACATTTGTTTTCTTGATGTGTATGCATTATAAAGTTGTTTCTGTTTCTATTTTTAATCCTTTAATCATACCACTGATGAGTTCTTTTAAATTTTATGTTGATGCTAAATTAGAGGAAAATAATTTCTGCCTTATATATAATATACATTTAAATCTATGCCACTGCTCTTTTCATAATGAAAATGTCTCCCCAGTTTTTTTCTTTAAGGCGCTGACACAGAAAATGTGAATTACTAAAATGAAATTTAATAGTTTACTTTTTGTACATATGAGGTGCCACCACATTATGAAACTTAATCAGTTATGATCACTAGTAACTAATGATTCAGTGATTTCTAAACCTGATATTCTGTCTTAATTACTAGAGATTATGAAGTCTAGTCTGGCTTCCTCACTTTTTGGTGGTAACTGTTATTTAGATTAATGAATTTCTGTTCTAGACCTATGCAAGTACACCGTTAACTGACTCACCATAGGGACTCACCTATTATTCATGCATAAACTGCCATGCCAACAGAATTTATATATATATATATTTTTTTTTTTTCTTTTGAATGGCAAAACTTTACAATGAATCAGAGCAATTACAGCACCTGGCTATAATAAAATGTAACCACACAGTTATGATTATAATAATTCCAATATTAAGCAAAAGCATTATGAATGCACATGTAGAGGATATTACAACACTTAACAACCCATAGAGTAGGCATAACCAAAGTTACATGGATGAACTAAGCAAGGCAAAAAAGTGGTGCCCAACCTGCAAGTTTTCCAAAGCACTTAAAAGTTGATTTTATTAGAGAACTTTTATCTGATTGGATAGATTCTGCCATCAATTACAATTACAATGTTTTCGGAACAAATGATTTGGAAGAAAAAAGAGGCTCCATTAGAGATCTCAGGTAAGAGTAATAAAAACGAGTTGCGGTAAAGTTGCATAATATTTCAAAGCCAAACATAACCGTTTTCTTTGAATTTATGAAGTTAACACCTATTATTACAAACAAACAACACAGACAGCAGGTACAGATCCTTGCATGTTTTACTGAATTGCAAATTTGTAACATCCACTCAGTGACTTATCCAACATTCCGTATTATCCGACGTCCCACCGCAAAAAACAAAAAAAACAAAAAAAATGCATCAATCAGCAACAAGAACTGCAAGTTGCGAGCATGAGCGTAGTCTATTTTTTGTTGCTCCCGACTCTGCCGCAGTTAATTACAGTGGAACCTCGGTTTGCGAGCATAATTCGTTCTGGAAATGTGCTTGCAATCCAAAGTACTCGTACAGTAAATCAATGCGAATTTCCCCATAATAAATAAGGGAAACTCAGATGATTCGTTCCACAACCCAAAACTATTCATATAAAAATGATTAATACAAAATATAAAGTAAAAATACATAAAGCAAATTAACCTGCACTTTACCTTTGAAAAGAATAATGGCTGGTGTGAGTGAGTTTCTAAACTCTTGTGGGATTCCACCCAACGGGATGACACGCGGAAGAGCGTCCCAAAACAATCGCAGGCAGCCAGCTCTCTAGCAGTTCTATGTAAAATAAAAGCCAATCCGAAAAGATCGTGGACATGCTATAAGCGCCTGCCATGATGGGTGATACAAGGAACAAGGGACATTATAAATGCACTGGGCTCAGTAATACTTTCCCCCAGACCCTGCCTGACCGCTGTGTCTGTGTATAGGAGAATGAAAGATCCCGCTACATTAAATAACCTCGCTGTTGCTGTTTCAAGCTCAATAAAGCTGGTGTTGCTAAAAGTACTGAGACTCAGCTTTGAGTTTTCGGGTGCAAGACGGGGACTCGCATGTCACAGCACAAACACACACACACACGCAGTCAGAATGCTGTAGTAAACAGTATACGCTCGTACGGATGTTGACTATATTAGTGACGGAGTTAAGGCTAGAAACTGCAATTAATTACATTGAGCAACAAGAAGAAGCTACAGGAATCAACATAATGATGCTGCAAAGATGGAGAGACTTCACAGAGAAGAAACGGCACTCATGAGGAAAGTAGACTACGATCAAAAATGTCTTTAAATCATCACAGGACTGAACTTTTTAAGTACAGTACATACTGTATTTAACGTCAGACAATTCTGTAACTGTAAGTTCATTTTTTCAGTTAATTTATTCTGTTGTTTTGTTGTAAAACATGATTATTAGGTTCGTAATTTGTAAAATTATAACATAGTTTGACATTTGATAGGTTTTTTCTTAACACCTGTCATTATCCAACATTTTTGCTTATCCGACGTTCGGCCGGCCCGTTTATGTTGGATAAGCGAGACTCTACTGTATAAGCAATTTGTGGACACACTTAAAATACAGCTACCACAATGCTTTTGCTCAGTCAATGCCCCCCATTTATTCATCATCACATCGCCTTTGACATCTGGAACATTTGTTATTTATTCA
The DNA here is from genome assembly GCF_016835505.1 of Polypterus senegalus. Classification (NCBI taxonomy): domain Eukaryota; kingdom Metazoa; phylum Chordata; class Cladistia; order Polypteriformes; family Polypteridae; genus Polypterus; species Polypterus senegalus. Next base: position 50,411,781 of record NC_053161.1, read on the forward strand.
ATATTATTTGTGGTGAAGTGTTTGCTAAAAAACATTTGAAATATTTAAATGGAAAAACTTCCTATGTCATGCTTGTACACCTTTTTGAATACAAATATCCTCACTAGAATGCCTCGTCTTCAAACCAAAGGAGACTTGCATTCAACTTCTCTAAATTCTAACTCTCTTTTTCAAAAATGGCTACTCCTTCATCTTCTCCAAATAACACTTATCTATTTATGTTCTACTCTTCCCCACCTATAGGATTCATCCAGGTTTCTGTTACTGCTATTATATCTTATTTATATTCAGCTACTACAGTACTTGTGGACACCTGATGAAAAAAAATGTATCCATGGGGGAAAACATAGGAGGAAATGACCAGGACTAAGTTGATCATCAAAGTCAAACCATAGTCAAAAATAACGTTGCAAAAAGGTCTAAACATTTATTAGTTTAAATGCCCCAATACAATATCTTTAATATTTGTTTGACTTTGAATCTGAAAGCTTAAATGTGGGCAAATATGTGGCACAATCCTAAATAATCATGATACAATGAAATCACATGTTGCGATGTTCAATAGGTACTGCTGCTACAAATAATATCGCCACAACTATGAAAAGTAAGCACGAAAATGGTAGCGATGGCTACACAAAGATGTCACTGTTAGAATGATAAAATTGTAAACTGCAAGAAAACTAAGATTAAACAGTCTAAAAATGAACTGAATTTCAGAAGGTCAAAGCTCTTCACAATTTTTTACTGTATAATTACAAGTCATTACATTGATTTTAAATGCTTTTAACATTAAGACAAGAATTCTCACTCTATTATTGATTTAGTTTGATTTTTCCTGCTGACTAACAATTGCAAAATTACATTTCATATTATTATCCATATGATTGCCTGATACATTAAGTTAAATTTTAGAATTAGTTCATGCTTATTATTATTACTAAATTTTGAGACTGTATGATATGTAAACAGAAAAAATGCGTGCTAGTAGACTATAGTATAAGTTTATTATTTTGACAGATTTTACTTTGGATATATCTGAAAAGGTTCAATAAAACACCTGTAAAATTAAAGATCAGAATAACGAACATAAGCATTTATAAACTATCTTGTCATGCATGTGGCCATCAATTCAGTGCTATGGGGAGCATGTTTAGGGGAACATCAGAAGATGTGCGCCTGTCTCTCTCTATGCCTTCCCTAAAAAAGCAAAAGACATGTCTCACCTGAACACTGCCTTGGCACAGTGTACTGCTGCAAAGATGGAAATAAATATTTGCTCATTTAAGATTAGTTTAACGACCTGGAAGAGAGAAGCAACAGGCTTTAAAAAAATGTCAGAAAAAAAATGACACATATCAGTGATGCACCACATACAGTATGTGTCAAAATAGTAATAATGCATTGTCCATAAATTTAATAATGTAAGGAATGGGAGCTTCCCCAACATTCCTTTTTCTAATGTATTATATTTTGTTTTTACACATTTTTGTGTTCATTTACGCAGTATTTGCAGATGAGACATTTATTATAATGTAAATGGGCAGAATACTGACTGCTTACTTTTTTAATCCAAAAAAGCCAGTATAAACACAGAGTAACATGTTATTAAAAATGTGTCTAATGCTTTCATTCAAGGTAGAATACAATTGTTGCTATATATATATATATATATATATATATATACACACACACACACACACACACATATACACTAGCAACTGGGAGCCCGATTGAATCAAGCTACAAATTCTACGTTTGTGAAATCTATACTTTCTCTGTAAAGAATTATTTGTTATTTTAACTCCTTGAAATGATTTTGTTATCATGGCACTGATTTGTGCTTAAAATAGACTTTTTCAACCGATGTAATGAAAAGCTTCCTGTTTAAACAGGGCTGCGAGACATGAACTCAGCTCTTTGGCGCACCTCATTTGCTTTTTCCCAGCAAGCAAATTTTCAAAACAAACCGTATATTACGACTCTAATCAGAGTAATAATTATGTTGGCGTGGTCATTTTAGATCTGAGATCGGCTAAAATTTGAACAATGACCTTTGTTAATACCCAGCCGTCATTACTCAGTTTACCAATAGATGTTAGAAGGACAGATGCCAAACCCAAACTGCCCAAAGATAGATTTCGACATACCAAGCAAATGGCTATACGTTCTAAATTACTTACGGTTCCGGAGCTGTCAAAGAGTTTAAGTCAGTCGACGATGTTAGTCCTGGAAAGTACGCCCCACCAAACCAATGTTTCAAAAGCCAACTGAACTTACTGTTATCTGCTCGAACCAACACTGACTTACTATACTCGGCCGAACAGAGGCGTCACTGAAGCATTCGGTCATTCTAAGTCAATCATGCAATACTGCGCCCACGTTTGCCACGTTATGTTCTAACTACAGAGGCAGAGTCCCAATGGAAGGTTCTAACTTGTATTGAGTCGAGGTATTGACGTGAACACCATACATACGGGGTATTGACACAAGCACCATACATACGGATAGTATCAAATTATATATAAGGAAATATATATGTATGTATATATACAGTATATTTTACACTTTACACACACATTGGTTTTGCTATACAAGAATACATTTTGATGCAAACAGACCATTCAGTGTGAGTGGGTCACACAGTGAGTCACAAATGGGAACAATGCTAGCCACAATGGAGTTTAATATTTAATATCTTAGCCACCTCACCATTCAAACTGGTCTAATTTTAAAAGTACTGTAATGACAACTTATACCTGCACACTATACAGAACAGTGACAAATACATCAAGGTTCCACTAAAATGACGTTATTGATAAAGATGTGTGCCTAAGTTTGAGGCAGCTTATGTTAGTAAATAAGTAACATAATAACATAATGTTCTCAAGGCTGTTTAATTCAATTCAGTATTTTGTGCAAGACAAGAACCAGTCCTGGACAGGACATCTCTCCATTACTGGGACCACTCACACAAGGTCAATTTATAAGTGATAATAATAATAAGGTGAGAAAGAAAACCAGAGTATTCAGGGAAAAACAATACAGACATGGAAACAATTTTCAAAATCAACACAAAGACCGGGCAATGCATTTATACCCAGAACACAAGATTGTTGCCTATTATAAGTATAATATGCACATTTTATTTTATAGACATGCATCAACCATATATATATTAAATGGGCATTTTATTTGATAGAGCTATGCATTATACCAAGCATACTTTTATGATATAATCACAAAGTACAAACCAAGTTCTGCAATACATAGATACAGTGGCTACACTTGGTCCAGCATAATACGTTCATATGATTATGAACTGTAGATGCCTCAAAGCTTGTTTGCCTCTCTCTTCAGTAAACTGCTGTACGCTTAGAACCAAAGATGAGCTTCCAGATGAACAGAAAGCTCATCCATTTACAATAACACTGAATTGTATCTACAATGTATAAAACACGAGAAGTAGTTACAAAGGATATTTTTTGACCTTGAAAGGAATTGGAATACAACTTTATAATGTATTTTTGTAAGTAAAATTACATCAATCGGGCAATTTTGTGAAAATTCTTGTAGGTGGAATGGTTCACATGATCATATTCTGCCCATGGCAAGTAATGTTTCTCAGCTGCAAAGCCAAAAAGCTGACAAAATATTTAAAGAAGAAAGCAATTAGAAAGTAATGTATTCTGTGTGATCATCAGTTTAATGTCAGACATCAGCTAAATTACAATTTTGCTTGAGAGAGAGAGAGAGAGAGAGAGAGAGAGAGAGAGAGAGAGAGAGAGAACGATAAAGGAAATTAAATGTTATACAGCAGCTTTAATAAAGTAATGTGTCCTGAAGTGTTTTGCAAAGAGCAGTTTGATTGTGATAGCCTGTTAGCCCCAATTATTAATCCAATTTAGAACAAAACAAGGAAAAGAGACCTGCTTATATCTTGGAAAATGGATTAAATTAAATTCTAGCATTTCATGAGCCTTATCTGATTGAGTCTGTGAAAATGCTATATATCACTAATATTAAAGGCTTTAAAGAAAGTATAAGCCAAAACACAACATTTTAATCAATTTCAGAAATGAGCATTTGTGTTCTTCATTATCTAGTCATTTCTGTCACACCGCTCAACAAAACAGATGGAACAAATCTGAAACAATTTCCATTACAAAAGAAAAGCATTCAGACATTTATCTACCTAACAACACGTCTCCTCACAGTTCATCTTACAGAGATAAGACAGAAATAACATCATTACATCCTCAGTAGGACATTATCTCTATGAAATAGTATATCATGATTATGTCAACAGCTCTAAGACTCCCTCAATAAATCCAACTTAATGCTGTAAAAGGCTTAGTATTAAGAATGAAAGGGTTTTGCCACTGCCCTACTGTCTCAATTCCTTTGGGAACAAAAAAGCAACCACAATTTACTTCATTATAACTAATAAATCACAAGAACATTGTGCAGAACCATCTGTTGATGTTATGGACAGATGATAACTAACCTTTACAGAAACATGGCTACATACATAAGTAATAAATTCAATATATATTCATGCATGTCACATAGACATTGACCATAGAATTATTGTTATAGTGTCAGATTTCTTTACTGACAGCAACAAACAATATTAGATATGTATATACAGTATATATCAGCTCTATTCTAATGCACAAATTGCAGATTAAGGAACCACATATAATAATATTACAGTATTGTATTGCGGTGGTTGGCATGGCTATCTTATGGGATTGATTTTCTTTCTTTTTTATTTAAACACAGCTGCTGCTTTACAGAGCTTTACAGCTTAATATATCTTTATGTTAAAGTGAACGGCAATCTAAAAGGCTTTACAAGTACAAAGTTTTGGTACTGCAGGTATTTAAATGGTCATCAGTAATCTGCTGAGAGCAAAAAATATCCAGGTATTTTGTATAATTACAGGACTTGCAAAAATAAAGTGCTGGAACATTACAGCTGCAGATCCCAGAGTTTGAATCCAGCCTGTGGAGTTCAAACATTCTTTCAAGTCTGCAAACATTTATATACTGATCTTTTCCATCCTTTTGGTAGATGAACTCTTGTAATATTTGTAATAATGTAAATGACCAAAACTTTGAAAATTTTAAACATACTATGTTACTATGTTAACATACTATGTTAACTTAAATCTGAAAAACTCTGTGGGTTTTATTAAAAGGAGTTCATTTCCACAGTAATCAGATTACATATGGAATTTAGCTTTAGCCACCATTCAGAAAACAAAATAATTTACTCTTTTTTTTCTATAGGTCAATTTCTAGGTCAAACACTTCTAAAGCACTAAATATGTTTCTTAGTCCTAAAATTTCATAGTCAATCACTTTTAAATGGAAAGAATGGAAAAAGAAGACTTTGGTTAGGATTGCTGTTAAGTAATTGGCTTATACCAGTTACAGGGTTAAATGTCAAGCAACATTGAAAAAGAGTGAAGTTACAAGCAATTTATAGTAGTGCATAAAGGACACCACTGAAGCCTAGGTAAAGAGACAACCTGAAAATGCATCCTTCCAAAAGGAAAGCACATTATCCCACAGCACCTTAAGGTGTGAAGTTGCTATTGCCTTAACTTTAATATAAGGTATCACTTAAAGGCTGATGTGATCGTTAGATAGATAGCTTTTTATTTTGTGGTGCGAGTGTTCTATTGAAAGGGTGGCAATAGAGGAAACACCCAATGTGTCTTAACTGCTTTCAAAGAATAGATATTGCTGTTATCCAATTGCCTGTAATTGTAGACATCAGCAAGTAGGCTGACTGTTTTGGCAGAAATGGATGACAATCATTCTCACAAAATGCCGCCTTTTCAAGAGCAAATGATCGTGTGTGCTTATTTCCACACATACACATTTTCTATAAAAAGTTTTTAAATGTGTTTTTTTTGTACTGTTTGTACCTTTACTACATTCAACTTTCAAGTGAAGAATTACTGGTGAAAATAAATAAAAAATGAAAAATTAGAAAAATGTATTGGGAGAAGCTTTTAAGAATAGTGACTCTGCTTATTATACAATAAAATCAAGCAATAAAATAAAATGTTCTTGTAGAACTCCTCTGCAAGATCTACATTAATAAATGGAAGAGGTGCACCATCTCTAGGTGATGGTTTACATTTAGTCACCCCTGTAAAATGAATTAAAAAGCAAGATGACAATTAATCAGAAAAGTCACAAACAGTCCTATCTTTAAAGGGGTGAGGGTTAGTAATAATGTTTTTAAAAATATTATTCATAATTTTCCATGTTAAAGGTGCTATATAAATAAAATGTATTATTATTATTATTATGTTGATTTTATTCTAATGATCAGTATGCATATGTAAAATGTGAGGTCTAATGTGTTAAACTAACTGTAGAAAACAAATGATAATAAATTAATAAAGATAATAAATTATCAACAATCTAAACATTAAAAATAATCAATAACCAGTGATTTTTGCTTTAATATTTTTGCAGGAATATGCCGCATTTTTTATTTTTATACTGCCTAAAAATGTATTGTAATATATAAAATTATTTAGCATTTTACTTAGTTAGATGATGTCTCTTGGCAATCACTTGAAGTAATAATGTTTACATTTACGTGTCCTGGGATGGCCTAGGAATCTAATCCTTGCACCACAGATTTAGAAATAGTGAGGGCAGGCAGTCTGTGGTTGCCACTTTTCTTCCATTGTCATATTTTGTTCACCTAACTAAAGAGGCAGCTGGCGTGAAAGTGAAGGGCTGCATGATGATTCAGGGAGTACAATAGATAGGATCTCCCAGCTAGCAATATTGATCCTACCTGTTGTAAGGTAACCCTTGATGGTGTTCTTAAACTGCTTCCTCGGCTGGCCTCCTGATTGTGTGACTAATACATCAATAGAAGCAGAGGACTTATCTATTGAGAGAAGAGTAAGGCATTTTGAAAAAGTGGCCTGCCCAGTGGCATTGATTTGGCAGTATCATGGCTATAATGTGGGATGTCTTTACCTTGGTAAAGGTCATGTCACATCAGACACTGATTTTCAGATGTGGTTGTTACATACAGGGTGGTCCAGAACTAATTATGCAGATCCAGATCATCTGGTGACTTTGATTTACGTGGGGATGATTCCAGTTCGGTGCAAAGACGATTCTTCATGTTGTCAATTCGCACACTTCTCGATGGTCCAGGATTTTTCGGGTTATAGCGTAATGAAAATTGCATAATTAGATCTGGACCACCCTATACTTAACAAATTAGACCAATTAGTCTGCCACTGGCTGCAATAAGAATAAAACTGTTTGATTTTCTCTTTAATCAGAGCGGTATGCTCTCTCTCTTGTGTTTTCTTTATTTTCATGACCATTTACATTGGTAGATTCTCACTGAAGGCATCAAAACTATGAATGAACACATGTGGAGTTATGTACTTAACAAAAAAAGGTGAAATAACTGAAAACATGTTTTATATTCTAGTTTTTTCAAAATAGCCACCCTTTGCTCTGATTACTGCTTTGCACACTCTTGGCATTCTTTCGATGAGCTTCAACAGGTAGTCACCTGAAATAAAACCATTTCAGGTGACTAACTGCTTTCAAAGAATAGATATTGCTGTTATCCAATTGCCAGTAATTGTAGACATCAGCAAGTAGGCTGACTGTTTTGGCAGAAATGGATGACAATCATTCTCACAAAATGCCGCCTTTTCAAGAGCAAATGATCGTGTGTGCTTATTTCCACACATACACATTTTCTATAAAAATTTTCCAAATGTGTTTTTTTTGTACTGTTTGTACCTTTACTACATGCAACTTTCAAGTGAAGGATTACTGGTGAAAATAAATCAAAAATGAAAAATAAAACCATTTCAGGTGACTACCTGTTGAAGCTCATCAAGAGAATGCCAAGAGTGTGCAAAGCAGTAATCAGAGCAAAGGGTGGCTATTCTGAAGAAACTAGAATATAAAACATGTTTTCAGTTATTTCACCTTTTTTTGTTAAGTACATAACTCCACATGTGTTCATTCATAGTTTTGATGCCTTCAGTGAGAATCTACCAATGTAAATGGTCATGAAAATACAGAAAACACATTGAATGAGGAGGTGTGTCCAAACTTTTGGCCTGTACTGTATATATATATATATATATATATATATATATATATATATATATATGAGAGCTGACAACAAATGAATGCTCCTTTAAAAGTATAATGCATAGAGTTTCAAGACAATGAGTAAGGAACATGCGCATGTTTTGAACCTCACAAATACAAGAAAATTTTGTCTGTCTGATGTCTCATGTTTTATGTACTAAAACAGAATGGAAAAAAAAATAAAAGTGCTTAGACTGCAGCTGAGTGCAACCCAGCTTTTAACCCTTTGTACAGCACCAGCTTCCTTAGGCAGCATTGGGGATGAGAAATTCACAGACAGAAAAGAAGCTAATCTGTCTGATGTTTCATATTTTACATACCACAATGGAATGGGAAAAAATAAATAAAGAGCATAGATTACTGCTGAACTCACTGCAACTGTAAATCCTTTATACAGTGCCGGCTTCAAAACAAAAACATGCTATTGGCTTTCAGAAAAAGGGGTGAGCACAGCTGCACTGGAAGATCAGTGCTAAGGGGGTAAATGAGACATGGGCTGTGACTTCTAGTCATGTAGTTTGACATGGTGCAGTGACTAGATCAGTAACTAGGGTTGGCAAATCTGACATATCCTGTGACAGTTTCCTTTAGGAAACTGGAATCATTCCATTTGGTGGAAGGCATCTTCCAGAAGCAGGGTTGAAGGAATCGCAGGAAGTTTGAAAAATATAAAAATAAAGTAACCCAAGTCTCTCTGCTGTAAAGGAAAGGAGTGACAACAACTGACTTATTTACTGTATCTTACTCCCTTAGAATTCAGTTCTTTAAATGGGCAGTCTAGTATAAATCCTAACATACATCCCTCAGCTGGAAAAGGAAAGATAACACAATTAAAACATGTCCATATTTTTAGTACCTTTCTTTGTGAATAACTTTATTCCTTCTTCTGTTGCTGGGCTTACAACATCTCTCCAGGTGTGTCTACTATTTTATGTCTTGTCCGAAAGAAATCATCCATTTACAGAAATTAAAAAAGTCTGTACAACTTTTATACACTAAGACGTTTGGAAAAAAAAACTGCATTTTTTTGCATGTGATTACATTCCTTCACCATTTCAGTTTTACTTAACCTTGTGTAATTTCCTCGAAACTTGTTCCAGCCTAATTTTGCCTGTTAAATGCTTATGTGATTTTTGCTATTTTATTTTGTAATAAGGAAATCATATCTGAATACAAACAAACAAATAAATAAATATTATGTTTAAATATATAAAAGTGATTAATAAATTATTACGAACCATATAAAGTAGATTGTTAGCTTAATTTCTTCAGGTCATGCTTCAAAGATCTACTGCACCTGTTTACTTTCTTAAATGAGTTGTCAGATACTGTATGAAATGAGTTGTCAGATACTGTATGAAATGAGCAAGGCTCTTTTCAAACATAAACATTTACATAGAGGTAAACTGTAGGAAAACAAAGCTAAATGTTACGAGCAAGAAGGAAAGCCTCAAAGGGGTATGAATGTTAACTATATTGTTTATTAGCCTCATTTAGCAAACATTTTAATTAGATGACTAAGGAACAGCTAATACATTATGGTATTTCTATGGTTTCAACTCTGACTACTTTCACTTTGGAATTAGCAGTCCTTCAAACATTTTGTTCCATGCCAAGCAACCTGGAAAACTCTGGGAGTGTGTTTGATCATTTGTTTCTTATCTAAAGCAGACAAGGCTTCTTGCTTTGATGGTGAAGATGTGTTGTCTGTGTGCCAACAACTATTTCCTACAAAAAGTTAAAACAGCATGAAAAGTCAGGCTACATAGTATCTTTAATACTTTTGTGCTTTGATATACGTATAAGTTACCTGTGTTTCCTGGTTTTATTTGTAGAAAAAGTTAAGAAAAGAAAGCAAAGGTTTATGTCTTTTTTAAATGGTGACCCTGTTGTTACTGTTAGTTGTCCCATCCATCATCCACACTGCCCCTTTATCAATGTCTGCTCTTGCGAGTCGAGAATTTGCCCTTTTTGCGTCCTATCGGATTCCAGAATTGCAGTAACAACTTACTACATTGTAACCATTTCCACTGTCAAGCAAGCCTCGCCCAACTCCCCTCTGCAAAAGCACAAGATACTCGTTTTTATATTACAGTAGATAGAAGCAGGATGAAGCATTCTGAGAATTAGTTTTTTTGGGTCCAAATGGATTTCAGAATTGCAGTAACTCCTTGCTTGGTTGTGACTATGAAAGTTGTTATGTTTGACTTGTCCTCTTAGTTCAAGGACAACAGTTTGTAATGCTTAAATTATAAATAAAGGCTGACAAAGCAGGAGTTAAACAACCATTTCATTCTCCGTTGTGTTGCATTGCACTTCCACTTTCGATCAAGCCTCACACAACAGCCTCATACAACACAGCCCCGCAAAACCACACAATGCTCCTTTTCATATTACAGTAGAGAGAAGCAGAATGTAACATTGTCCAGGAAAGTAATGTTAAGCTGTGGTCAATTTGTTCGTTGTTTGGCTTTGGCCAGTTTGGATATTTTACTTGCTCTGAGCCAGCAGGTGGCACTGCTGTGTAATTGTAATAGACAGAAAAAAACACTGGAATCCCAGGATCAAAATGTTGGGTTTTAAAGTATTCCATGTTGTCCGTATGATCCATACTAGAGCAACTATGCCAAATTTGGTCCAAATCAGTTAATGGGCATCGGATTCTACAGGGAACATACAGACAGACATTCTATTTTACATATAAACATGTATAGTATGTCCATGCATGTGTATATGTGTGTGCATGTTTTTGTTTTAAGGGGTCAGGCTGTTACCTGGAGGTGTTAATATAAAGAACCAATCACTTCTCTGGTTGCATTTGCTATTGACTTGTAAAAGACCAAGATGGAGACTGACAATAAGGATAAGAAATACTGAACAAGAAACCATCAACTAGAATATTTTTGGAAGCACCTATTAGATTCTGTTTTTCTAAGAAGCAAGAACTGAAATAGACTGTCCAAAGATAGAAACATGCTTGAACAACTAGGAGGGGATGGAAGAACCAGAAATGTTGGTCATTGCGTAGTTTCAAATGAGTTGGGAGTCAAAAACAAGTACAGAGAAACAACTCACCAAAGTAAATAAAAAAAAAAACAAAGATAAAGCCAAATAAAACATCAACTTTTGCTGAGTCTTGTGCTAAAAGAAAGAATTGTTTTGAAATTAAATCCAATACATGAATATGTGAGGCTTTCTGCTGTCATTGTTACGCCAATGTGAAAAATGGTATGTACAAGGATTAAAGGACCTCAAAATAAAGAGGAAAAACAAGGTAAAAAATTTAGCAAGGTTAGAGCCAAAAACGTTTCGCTTAGACTGATGGCCCAATGCACAAACCCAAAACCTTAGTCAGAAAACATACAAGGTCCTGGCCTCTAAATATAACTTTCCACCAACTGATAGCATGATAAGGCTCTCAGTCTACTCACACTTGGACTACTGTGATGGCACCTTAAATAGCTTTGTGGCGAGGCACAAGGCACGTAGCAATAGTACTTTGTTATTTATAACAATAATACTCTAGACAAATAAAATGGCAGTACAATGAAAATTAAAAATAATAGCATGTCCAAAATGAATAACCAGATTCAAAACAATAATAAAAATAAATTCTACATATTTCAAAATATACCACATTAAAACAGCTATATTGTATATATGGGTCATGATGACAGTGTCATGTGACTGGCAATGGGCATAACGACCATAAACAATATAGCCACTGTCATGCAGAAATACTCACAAATTTTTGGCAACCACAAAAAGTGAAAAGAAATACCACAACTACACAAAAAGTACAAAATGAGTATCAGAAATCAAAAATTTCATATCACGATTTTCCTCCTGAAAAATGCATATATATGTAACTGTAAAAGATGGGATGACAAAAAACATATTATTGTAAAGCTCCCACACTACAAGTCAGTTCAGGCATACAAAAAAAATCTGTCCCTAAACTCAAAACATCAAGGAAACACTCAATAAAGTTAGCAACTCTTATAAAAAAAAAAACTCCATTTGAAATGTAAAGAAATAATAAGATTCTGTTATGCTGTGTTCCTCTTCAGCAGGTACTTGGATACAAGCCATGGATTACAGGGAGATCCTTTAAGAAAACGCCCCGGCTTGAAAACTGAAATTGGGAAGGAGACAAAAACTTTATATATCACTAAAGAAAGTGCGGAGTGACTAAACAGCATACTAGAAGTTAAATTATCCTTAGGTGATTCTAAATAAATCCAAAAGAAAATCCATACAATGACTTCATCTTCCACTTGCAAATGCAATGAGCTTGAACAACTGTGTAAAACAAATTTACAAAAATCCCCAAATCAAGGTGTATATGGTCATGTGGACAAATCTAATCTGAATGATGGCTGTAACTTAAGTCAGTCAATATACCAATTCTGGGATCTGTTCACTTAAATCTAAATATTGTAGTGGTTAAATGACTTTTTACTGAGTATTTGCTAATACAGCTTATATGTTTTTCCTTTAGATTTACTGTTTGATATTCAGGCTACTGGAATACATAATACACGATACATTACACAGGATGCACAGGCTTTCCATGGCACTGAACATACTGCATTCTATATTCATGCTTGCCTTGCTTTTCTCGGATATTCAGTATCACATCCTATAAAAATATCATTTCAGTCTTGTACTGCCCTCTAATGTGCAATGAATCAAAGCCTCTTATATCAAAGTTAAGCAGCACAGAAGAGTCTCTATTCATGCTTCACTATTTGTACATCATTAAAAAATGGGTGTCACTATAAAATCTATCAGTTACAAATCTGTATTCCAACAGCAAAACGAAGATTGTAAAGACCTTTTCTAAAAGAAAAAACAGGTTTAATTGAGATAATACATGGTTATGAAAAAACTCTGCATTATGTGTTTTTTCAGTCTTTCACTTGAATATGTTTAAATAAAACACAAGCCTGAAACAAACAAAAAAAAAAAAGAGTTTATACTGACAATAAGCATTATACCTGAATAAAGATCACATCTCATAATTATGAATGTAACTCTATTGAAATAAAAGCTTCAATAATCATAACAGAAACTTGAATCTTGGCCAACATTATAGGATTAAAGAAAAATCAAACAAATGGCAACATCCACAATGCTTCTGAGAATAAAGGAAGTAAAGATGAAAAGCCGCCCAAACTTTCCGCTTTTGTGACCGTGGAAGGATAATAAATCACAGAATAAAGTTACCAGGCTTTAAATCAACAACCAGTTATTAAACAAGTGTCTCTTTTTTCTGGAGAATAGTTTTAAGTTTTTTCATTTAACCTATCAAACTGGATCTGTGCCTACTTCCTACTTAGTGGCATTAATATTCACAGGAGCATTAGTACATTAATGACAACTGAAAGACCCTTTTAAGCAAATCTGTTATGGCTTAATTTCATACTGCTTCCTTGGTGAAAAGTGGCACTCTATCAAACCTGTCTGCTCTGCACTGTCAGTCTTGTGCATTAATGTCATGTATGAAATGTCACAGTGCTCATTATGTGAGCTGAATGAACTGAACCCATAGTAAACAATACTGTTTAAAGGTGGGTGGCTTTTTTTGGATAGAAGTTAAACAGCTGATTCTCAAAAACATGAGCTATTCCAACGTTTTCAAGCATTTCACCTAAAAAGGAGCATTTGCCATATTTTTTGTCAATTGTTAAACTTCTCATTCAACAGGAAAGCCTCCCTTGCATCCTGCCATACCCATAACAGTGCACTGACATTTTCAAAACACGTTTGACATTTCACATAGTATAACAATCTCAGGTTATTTATTTTATTTTTAATGTTTGTTTTTTTTTTCATTTATTTTACAGAACATTAAAGCTGGCTTACACATCACAGATGAAAAGCTGAAGTGTCCCTTCATTAAACTCATTTTATATAATTCCATTGTTAATATTAATTTCACTTATCAAGTGGATATAGGATTGATTATTAATAGGGCCCTAACTTAAAATGGATTTGAAAAGTTAAAATAAATTAACAACCAAATGCAATTTACAAAAAGAAAACTTACTTATACCTTTTTCTAATAAACGAAGAGCCAGTTTCCAGTATACAGTATTTTGATTTACATTATACTCCTGTACTTAGTCTAGCTATATTGTATAAAAACATGACAAAATGTGATTAACTATATACATTACCCCTCTGTTTTTTAATTTACCTCATGGATCAAGCATCCTAGCTCTAAAACCTGGGATTGGTCACTGTCTATGTGGAGTTTACATGTTTTCCCTTGTGCTCAGGTTTTTCTCACACATCCCAAAGATGTGTGGCTTAATTTAACTGGTGATACCAAATCAGCCCTAAGTGAGAATGAGTGCGGGTGAGTACAATATTTGAGAATAGAGTGCTGCACTATAAAGAGCGTGTCTCCTCAAGACCCTGAACTGAAAAAAGCAGGCTAGACAATGTTCATTTTAGACTTAACACTGATCCCTTCTTCAAGAATCCATAATTGGGAAATTTACCTGATGACTATCAATTTACCATCATATATTGTCAATTTTTGAACTGAAAAGGCTAGCTGCAGCCTGGTCTAAAATCTTTTGACTGTCGTTGTCACAATAACATCTGTGACATAAATAGGATGTGGGTCATAATGTACTGTAGAATTTCCCATTTAATTTCCATCTCTTAAAGGCTGTCACATAGGCTTTGCATTGTACAGCTCAATCCCAAGATAGCAGTCTGCAACATGAAACCATAATATAATTGAAAGTATGCATTATTACTGTCACCTTTTCATCTGTAGCTGCCTCCTCTGAACATTTCCCTAATAAAGTGCAGGTGATGTCACAGAATAAAGTTCTCCTAAGGGAAAAACTGCTAAACGAAGTATAGCCCATAGTCTTCCTCTATACAATTGGGGATCATGTGCAAAATTTGGCAGAGATAGGTTCAGCAATGTGGATGTGCATACCAGAACAAACACACAAACATGCATTAAACTTTACACATTAGACAGAGAAACATAAAATATTTTAGATGGGGTTCTTTATTTGTAATGCTCTCACTTTTGGGTGGGGGTTGAATGCTAAGCTATTTCTTTTGGATCATTTTTGAAGAATACCAAAAGACATGCAGGTTAGGTGAATTGGCGACACTAAATTAGCCCTAGTTTGTGTTTGGGTATCCATCCATCCATTTTCCAACCCACTGAATCCGAACACAGGGTCATGGGGGTCTGCTGGAGCCAATCCCAGCCAACACAGGGCACAAGGCAGGAACCAGTCCTGGGCAGGGTGCCAATCCACCGCAGGACACACACAAACACACCCACACACCAAGCACACCCTAGGGCCAATTCAGAATCGCCAAGTGTTTGGGTATGTGTGTGTGTTTTTGCCCTGCAATGGACTGGCGTCCTGTCGAAGATTTGTTCCTTCCTTGCACCCCATTCTAGCTGGGATAGGCTCCAGCCCCCCAAACTATACATCCCTGCCCCTGCAACCCTGGTCTGGGTTAAGCGTGTTAGAAAATGATGTGCTGTGACTGTTGTATTAACTGTTATTCTCAGTTGATTTATAGAGTTGCGTTTTATTGTAATGTTTGGTTGTCTCACAAAGGAAAATAAAACTCCATCAACTAATAATTTATATATATATATATATATATATATATATATATATATATATATATATATTGTGGACTGTGCCCGGCAGTTTATTCCGGCCAAGTCCCCCAAGCCGCCAGATGGAGCCCTCCCTGCAGTATGGAGGTGCCCCTAAGACCAGCAGGGAGTCATGGACTATGTAGTTTTTATTCTCAGCTCTGCTGGATACCACAGGGGCCGCAAGAGGGAGCTGCAGGGAGGACCAGAGACTTATTTGTACACTATGACCCGGAAGTTCGTCATAGGAAGAGCGACGGACTTCCGGGATGAAGAAAAGTACTTTTACCTGACCGGAAGTGATACAAGATCACATGGACTGGGGACTGGGAATACTTCCGGGTCAGGGAATATAAAAGGACTGAGGGAACTCCCAGACGGCGAGCTGAGCTGGGTGGTAGGAGGGCAACGCGTCTGGGAGTGGAGGATTATTGATTGGTTATTGTAGTGGTTTATGAATAGTGTGGAGTGGAGGGTGCTTGGTGCACATTATTATAATAAATATAATTATTGTAGCACTTTTACCAGGTGTTTGGTGTGGTACCTGAGGGTTCAAGGGAGCACTACTGCCCCCTACTGCGACACTGGCGTAGCCGGCAGGATTCTCTGGCCGTCCGTTGGCAGGGGACCTGCATTTAAAACAAATTTTGTGTACGCAAACGACCCTAAGAAGGTCCCGCTCGAACGTCCGACGGTAGAAACGCTATCCTCTACAAAGAGTGCTGCATTAGAAAGCCTGTCTAGACCTCGGTACACCATGGGGAAAAAATCTGGGAGGAATAATGTGGATCGTCCAAAGGAACAGCCCCTAGATGATGCCGCGAGTACGTCGACATACCTGACGGGAAGCGAGGAAGACCGGGCAATGATTGAAGCCGAAAGGGCACGTGCGTTATGGCAGCGGGATGGCTGCCGGACATCGGACACAAGAGACTACCTATATGAACTGGAAAACCGTAGTCAAGGTTCAGAGGTAGGTGCGAAGAAACGCCGCTGCCGGGATTTATTATTCCTATTTTCAGAGGCCTGTCTTTTCGTTTCTGACGATGAGTCGGAGAAATACTTCCCACCTAGGCAAGATGGCGCGACGGCGACTAGCCCATCTAGGAGTCGACAACAAGGGATCCTATTTGACGAAAAAAGTCATGTGATCTATCCCGGAGCTGGCTGGGAGCAACTAAAGGACTACAGTCGATCATATGACCAGGAGGGTCCCCTTTCATTTGCCAAAGGGGCACGTGATTTATCCAAGCGGATTATGGGAAGGAGAAGGTCGGCAACAGTCCAGAGGTGAGGTCAGCATTTCCGCGATGGATTTGAGCTCCCTGAAGGGGAAGGGGGAGGCAGGCGAAGCAGCGGCAGCTATTCGGGAAAGTAAAGAGGGACGGGATGTGACTGAACGATCCGCCGATAAAATAGAAAAGGCGGATCGCAGTCGGCCAGTAGCGCCACCCCGGCCCTCTAAAAGAAACTCCAATTCCCAAGAGCCTTTGCAAGACCCAGCCGAGCACGTGCCAGGAGCGGACGTGCTCATTGGCTCCCGGCCGAAAGGTAAGATGAATAATGAAAGTAGCTTGCCTTTGGCCGAAATAAATGACATTGTGGGACTGCGGGATCTCGAGAAATTGCTCGAGCCGTATATATTTTCTTACAGACATTGGCAGATGTTAAGAAACAGATGGATGAGTTGGGAGCGGCGGCAGCAGCACCGTTGGAGGCTCTGAGGGATTAGTGCAGCGCTGCGAGAAGCTCCAGAGATGATCGATCGCGGAGCGCAGGTAAGTCCCTCCCGTATCGTAGAGTATAAAGGGACGCAGTGCGAACTGGCCCCGCGTCTAATAAGTACCGGGTGTCAAGTCACTGCAAACCCAACAAGGGATTGTTGCGTGATGACCGAAGGAGAGGAGGAAGCGCCGATCGGAACGGAGCAGCTGAAAAGTGCTGTCTCTCGCGACGCTGCAGTGCTAAAGACGCCACCTCCAGCGATAAATAAATTAAAGGGCGAGAAAGCAGTGAAAGGGGTCTCTCTTTCCCATAGAGAGACTCAAACTGCAGATAAGCCCAAGAATAAAAAGGAGATCCCTAAAATAAAACGGGGCTCTCCTGACAAGTTGGAAAATGTAAGAGCGGCTGATAATCCCGTCCCAGCGGAGAGATGGAGTGAGCCAGGAGTACCAAGGTGCTTCCAGTATCACGGAGGAGGGCGACCAGGAGGACAGCGGATCTGCT
Source organism: Polypterus senegalus (assembly GCF_016835505.1). NCBI lineage: Eukaryota > Metazoa > Chordata > Cladistia > Polypteriformes > Polypteridae > Polypterus > Polypterus senegalus. The sequence continues at coordinate 50,429,823 of NC_053161.1, forward strand.
ATAACTGTCGTCGGAGGGGTCATGTGTGGCGATGCTGTCCTTGGAGGACAAGGGATCAGAGGGATGCCCGTTATAACGTTCCCCCAAGGTTCTCCAGGGAGGCTAGACAACATTGCCAGGACCCGACCTTCGGATCCTCCTGGAGGAAGACATCCCTCGCGGAGCAGGACGCTCAAAATTATAATTTTTCGCTGGGGGGGAAGTATTGTGGACTGTGCCCGGCAGTTTATTCCGGCCAAGTCCCCCAAGCCGCCAGATGGAGCCCTCCCTGCAGTATGGAGGTGCCCCTAAGACCAGCAGGGAGTCATGGACTATGTAGTTTTATTCTCAGCCCTGCTGGATACCACAGGGGCCGCAAGAGGGAGCTGCAGGGAGGACCAGAGACTTATTTGTACACTATGACCCGGAAGTTCGTCATAGGAAGAGCGACGGACTTCGGGATGAAGAAAAGTACTTTTACCTGACCGGAAGTGATACAAGATCACATGGACTGGGGACTGGGAATACTTCGGGTCAGGGAATATAAAAGGACTGAGGGAACGCCCAGACGGCGAGCTGAGCTGGGTGGTAGGAGGGCAACGCGTCTGGGAGTGGAGGATTATTGATTGGTTATTGTAGTGGTTTATGAATAGTGTGGAGTGGAGGGTGCTTGGTGCACATTATTATAATAAATATAATTATTGTAGCACTTTTACCAGGTGTTTGGTGTGGTACCTGAGGGTTCAAGGGAGCACTACTGCCCCCTACTGCGACATATATATATATATATATATATATATATATATATATATATATATATATATATATATATATATATATATATATATATACATAGTTTACTGTCAAATAATGCAGAGTACGCGACATGTTGTTTTTCCACCACCACACGTTTATTTACAATATTTACACAGTTTAAAGTGCACACAAACCCCCAAAAGTCCTGGCCACACTGCGCCTTATTCTCTTCAGGCCGCCTCCTTGCCTCCTCCAGCAAGCTCAGTTCTTCCTACTCTCCTAACTCCAGCCTCGAATGAAGGGAGGTTGCCCCTTTTATTAGCACCCGGATGTGCTCTAGGTGGGTTCCGGCTGTACTCCGGGTGTCCCTGCTTCTCTTCCCCTCCAGGGTAGAGGGATACACAACCATGGTGGCGGCCCCCACGTGATGCAAGATGGGCGCACTCCCTCTTCCGGTCCCTCAAGGCATCCCGACCGGGTTCTCGCCCCTGGCATCCCTGACAATATATATATATATATATATATATATATATATATATATATATATATATATATATATATATGGTGGTCCAGATCTAATTATGCAATTTTCATTATGCTATAACTTATTAAGTTTATTACATAGAGAATTCACAAAAAAATCTTTTTGTTGCTGATACATGGCAGCATCTGCCCTGCATTCCAAAATGGCGGGGAGATGGTGTATATATGATAAGTGTTATTATATTAATGTTGATTGACATCCTTTCGTTATTGTATATAATTTAGTAGAATTTCTAGAATTCACTAATTTAAAAAATGCATGTTTTTTTGAAAATAATCATATTGGACTAAAATAGTATAGGAAATTCACTTTTCCAATTGTAAAATATTTATATAAATATACATGTCATCTCATACACTTTTTAATTGAAGTCCATATTTAATCAACAGACAATGTCAAACAATTTCACAATTAAAACGCCTTAGATTGAATTCCACAGCAACTCACTGCCTTATGGAGTCTGAAAGTTGTTCCTGTGGTTGCACTGGGTTTCATTCTACATCTTCATAAAACTGTCAGATCAGGTTAACTGGTGGTTTGAAACTGGTCCCATGAGGTATGCCCTGTGATGGAATAGCCCCCCTTTCTTGGACTGTTTCCTGTCTTGCGCTTGATGCTGATATGATAATCTCTGGCACCAATAACTCTAAATTAGAATAAGCAGGTTGGATACTGTTATAGTATGTTATATTTATATGACGACACTATAACTTCGGAATTTTTGCTTTGCTTAATCAGAGTATGTGGAGTTTGCACATATTCTGTTTGTTTAGTCTTTATTTTTAAGAACATTGCAACATTAGCAAACCTTTGACAAGAACAGGCCATTCAATCCAACAACGTTCACCATTCCTTTCCACTCAATTTCTCCAAAATAATATTAAAATGAGTTTTGAAGGTCCCTACTATGCCCTACTCTCAACTTGATAATGTTTATGAGTCTCTGTGTGAAGAAAAATGATCTAACATCAGTGTCTTGGTAACGTATTCATGTGTCTGTGGTTCTCAGTGTGAAGAAAAACTTTCTAATATTGGTGTGAAATCTGCGCTTAACAAGTTTCCAGCTGTGTCTTTATATTCTTGTTGAACTTATTTTAAAGTAGCAGAGCTGGATCTACTCTACGTTATCCTCTAATAATTTTAAATCAGAAAGACATGCATGAAGTCTACTTAGTGACCCTAATTGGCCTCATGTAAAGGAGTACTGGTATGTGCACGAATGTCTCTGTGAACTGGGTAACACTTAATGTACGACTGGTTTCTCTCATGCATCTCTTGTTTTCATGAGAATAACGGTCTCCCTGAAACCATGAATTGATTTTAGCGGGTTCAATATTGAATAAATGGAAAGAAGGAATAATAATTCAGAATCAAGATTAACAACAATATAAAAGCGGTGTTATGTTCCACAAGGACAATTTGACTTTATATTGGAATCCATAACATATTACTCAAGGTAAGCCATGAAGTCTACTATACTTGTAAGATACCAGAAATCAGTTTTGTGCACTTCAATAAAACAAGCCTGAGTACAGCAACAATGAATTGTTCAGGGAAACTGAGACTTACCCTACATTAGGCTCCAGGCAGTGATGAGTGTAGTTCAGGAAACCCCACCCAAGTTGTGTTGCTAGTCAGTAGCACAACATAATCAATTCAAAGTATGTCTGATCTTAAGGAAGTAGATTAATATAAATAAATAATGAATGTGAAATATCCTTGGGTATTTTATGAAATAAGCAAGATTTTTCTCTGGGAAATTTGAACAAAAAAGAAAACTAACTTGTAAATAAAGTTCTAACAAGCTGACTGTCTCTGTGACTCAAGAGTTGAACAACGGAGTTCAAAAATGCCTTATGTGTGAATATTTACAGCACCTTGTGAATGTGTGCACTATGCAGACTGCTTTGTAAACCATATCAAGATGGACTAAACACTAACCGAAACAGTTTGTGCCTTTTAAACATATACAGTATGTGAATTGTTTCTAAAGAGTGTGATATTTAGACACATTGTCTTATAACTTGTTCGCAAAGGTGAGTTTGACATGTTTTGTTTATGCCTTCAACTCTGAACCAAAGACTCTTTCCTTGTTTCTCTAGGAATTTCCTGTAATCTAGCTAACAATGTGCATTTCTGCATTTTCCAGCAGCTGACAGTTTAAACCTTCCAAATCTCTAAACTGAATCAGATCACTGTTTAATAACAGCAGTAGACTTTATTTGCTTCATCAGCTTCAGGCAGACTTTCTTAGTAATCCTCTCTTCTGTGCCACTTTACATGATTAATATTCCACCTTTCCACCCTTTGATTACATTTTTCTAAACTTAATCCATCACATATAAATCCTGCTGTTTCAAAAATTCACATAATCATTGGATTGTGCCTTGTGGTAAAACATTACTCGACATTAAAGTTTTATTACACAGTCTCTTACTGATTTATGTTAACCTGTTGTGGTTTTTGAATTTTGGTTGCTTTTGCACAGAACAATGACACGGAAAAAGAATTAAAAAAAACTAAAAGTGCGACTTCAAATCTGAGATACTATATGAACGATTCAATTAAATAATAGGTACATCAGTATAGACTTCTGCTAGGAATGTTATGAACCTTCAGAATAGGAGACAACTGGCCAGTTAGTACCTAGGAAACACGGGTGACTTTCAGATATGAAGGTACGGTTCACCACAGAAGAAGGGCATCAAACAGCAAGTGATATTTGTATGTTTTTAAAGCTTTGAAAGGCTGACACCATGAACATCCCAAGTCTAAGGGAAAAAGAGCATTCATCCATTCATTGTCAAGCAACCCTTGTCTAGTTCAGTGTGACAAGGACTAGTGCTTAACCTGGTAGCATATAATGCAAAGCAGAAGTCAGCCATACAGCATAAAATGGCATATTCACTCATACGTGGCCAATTTATAGTTAATTAACCCACACATCTTGGAAAGAAAAATGTACGAAAAATCATGCAAATGTTTAGAAAAAATGTAAACTGCACAAAGACAGACCTCAGGTTACAATCTGGGACATTACAGCAACAAAGACAGTGTATAATAAATGGAAATGCAATAAACATGTAAGGTGTTTAGAAATTCAAACACTATACACAAGGTCTATGAATGCACCAAAAATTACGGTATAGTAAGGGGTGGTTGAGAAGACTTTTATATCACCATGTCAAGGGTCAGTCCCAAGACAGACCACCAACTGATGGACAGAACCACAGCGGATATGACAGAGCATAATACTGTGCAAGCCTGCCATGGAACAGCAGGTCATAATCTGTTGAATGCTCTATAAATCAGAGAAAGAGGGAGAGAGACAGATACCATGTAAGGAACCATAACAGATTTATAGAGTGCTACACAGCAACTAACCCAGCATTCCTAACCTTCTCAATGTTGAATGTGGAATGACAAAGACAACTTGCAACAGTCATAATACCTCTGAAGTAATGGCTAGACCCATGTAGTTAATATCCAAGAAAGCTGGGACCATGTTACACTTTTACTATTTTCTTCTAAATTCTTAGAAAAGGGGGCCTTGGGGATGTGAGTGGGACTTAGTCCTTATAACCCTGTAGTTAAAGATTGCCACAGAAATAATTATGAGGCTTGGCAAAGAAATGACTCTGTGAAAGTGATTAAAAGAGGTTGCTGAGTCTAGAGTGGTAGGTAGTGTGCTAATTGTTATTGCTGGGAGGGCTGGGGGTAATGGTGGTGGGAAGGGTTAGTGGTGATGCACATTACTTTATCGTGTTAAGTGGGTTAGGTAAGTGGAGAGCCTCCTGATCAGAGACAAAACCTGTTGAGAAAGATTGTTTGAAGAGGAAGGATTTTGTTTTTCTTACACTTTTTATTTTTTGTGTTTTCTATCATTCGTCCCTCACTTCTACTGTATGTACTCTATTTTTTGGTGATATTAGTAAATATTTTGTGCTTCTGAACAATAAAACTTGGCTTACTTTACATATAAAGTTACTGGTACCAAAGGTTTCAGAATATAGCATTCACATAAAATAACCTTTATATTAAATAGTGTTTTACACAGAACATAAATCTAAAGTTCTGCACTGTACATATGCGGATCTGATCTTTAGTACTATATAGAACATAGCAGGTATCATTGGTATATTTTTATAATTTACTCCTGTTTAAGTTCATTACAATGGTGGCAATGTGCTTAGCAGTGCTAGCTCAAGTCTCTAGAGAACCACCTTTGAATTCTTGTTAGGTTTCTGTACATGTGCAGTTTGCACATTGTTGCCATGTCCACATAAGGGTTTTCTGTATACTGAAAGACACACAGTTCGGGTAAACTGGCATCAGTCTTATAAGGCAGAGGCTGAGTGCTTGTGTTTGCCCTATTATAGACCACTGTCCTGCCCAGGACTGTATCCTGCTTTACTTCTGATGATTTTCCCTTTTCCAGAAACTCCATAACAGAAAAAGCATTCCAAGGTGATGGATGAAATACACTAATTATTAAAATTATTATATTTATATTTCAGTATGCCCTCAAAAAGACATGTACCAACCAAGGCAGTCTCTATACTTGCAGCAAACGTCCCTGGCTCCCTCATGATCCTAAAGAGGAAAAAGTGGGCACAGAGAACGGATGGATTCATGCATTCAGTTCATTTTACTGTTCCATTTAACACATTTTATTCATAATTGATAAAACAACAACACAAATCATACTCTGATAGTAAGTAAAATGAAACAGAAAAATGAAGGTTTATTCTTGTGTTAGAAATAATGGATTTCAATGAACAGAAATCTCTTGTGGATTAAATCAAAAAATAGCAAAGAACAAACCTGGACTATTTTCAGCAATACATCAGGTTCTAACTGTTGCTGGCAGGCAATAAAACTGTTACGTAAAACACTACAGTAGGGAGTCAAGTACAGATTAAACGATGTGCAGTATTATTAAATCATGAATATGGTGTTACAAGAACACATTTCAGCATTGTCACTGCATGATAAAAACAAAAAAACATGCAGTTTTTTGTGGAATTGTTTTCAAAAATTTGTTTTTAGCTTAAGATACAGTTTGGTGAACAAGGGGTGATGCTTTAAGCACCTAACAGTTTTATGCTGAAGACGACTGAGAAAAAACAAATTATATATATATATATATATATATATATATATATATATATATATATATATATATATATATATATATATATATATATATATATATGTGTGTGTGTGTGTGTGTGCATCTGTGTGTGAGTATTGTGTATATATAGGGAAAATGTGAAAGGAGTAAAAGGCTTTATAAAAATGCAGACTGGCAAACAGAAAAGGAATCTTTCTCATTCAGAGTTATAGACAAATGCTGCAAAACTGTTTATTTTTTTGGCTGTAGCATATGAAACTGCACAGCCATGTGACAAAAACAGAAAAGAGCTAATTAGGCTTAAACAACAAGCTCTGATGGGCTGAATGGCTTATTTTTAAGTTCTTATTCAGCCAGAATGATTTTTAATCAAGGCTGTTATTTAAACCAAGGGTGGGCGTTAAATGATCACATGCCTCTGTTAGGCAAACTGTAAGTAATCATTTCAGTCTGATTTATTTTCTCCATGCTGTTTTGTTTATATCCGTCATACAGCCCCCCCAAACCAACCTAACTCAGTGCAGACACACACTGAATCAGGGACAGCTGAGAAAAATAACTGATGTTACCACATTACAGTAACCAATTATTGTCTCTGAACTACTTAAAGTGAGATGACATGAATATTAATACTATATTTACATGTACTCCACATTTTTGTCTGATGTATGAAAACATCTGTTGTGAAAAAATCTGCTGGTAAGAGGTTATTAGAGGTTAACACCAGGCTACCACAAGGCAGCATGGAGTCCACAAGAAAACAGAGATAACCATACTGGCAATAAGAAAATACTAATGTATTCCAGGGTGGGGAAAGGAGAATATGTACAGGTATTGTTAAGGAAAGTGAACCTTGCTACATGTTTGTTGTACTGGAAATGAAATTTTAGGAGTGCCAAGAGATGCCATAGATTGCAGGTGCCTGCCCCTTAAGTAGGGGTGGTACTTGTCTGGGAGAAGACACATTCTCTCTTGACCAGCTATTATGGTGAAGCACAGTCCTTTTAAGGCTACTCAGGGCCCAGTAGTGCAGGAACAATAGGGAGAACTACCTCTAAGGTATTGGGTTTGTACTCACAGAAGAGCAAACTTTAGGGCTTGACTGGAGATAAACCTACTTCAGACTCATACCTCCCTGAATCCAGAGTATTTCATTGAAAAGTCTATTGGTAGATAGTTTGATTTATTTTATTTCAGTTAAGTTGAATTTAATACCTTTAGATTACAGTGAAATGTAGATTTTGTCAGTCCAACTGGTAGAGAGGTGTGGAAAATAACACTACACCTGGTGTGGCTTAGGGCCATGAAACAAATTGTAAAGGAAATGTTTGACTGAACAGGATATAAATGAAAGTAGTTCAAATCCTGGAATCAAACCAAGATTTTATGGTTGAAGTTATGCATGTTAAATATCATACCACCATCACAACTTATGTGGATGATGGAACATTTAAGTGTATTTCGTGCCTGATTGCAAGCTGTTCTTACCATCTCTTACAGGAAGCAAAGCCAGAAGTTGCATGTCAAAAACCTGACTTATGGAAAGAAGTACCTATGTACAATATTTGATGTCGGCAGCTTGAAAAACAAAATTGTACACAGTAGTATGTCAGGGCAGTTGAGAGCAGAGAACAGGATCAAATTTAACACGAATGGGGCAAATTTAGCATTTACCACTGCAAGCACCACAGCAGTTCTTTCTTCCCAGCCACCTTTAGATGTTACAGCTAATTAATTTGATTGATTGGTTAAACTCAGCAGGCCTGGGATTAGTGAGTGTTCATGTGTAAACGTGGGTATGACTGTGCCCTGAGGTGAATTGGCATCCTCTCCAGTGTTGGCCCCTTCCTGCACCAAAATCATAAGTTTCTTGTTTAACCTGAATGTCAAACTGGACAGTAGATTCAGGAAATTGATCCACTAATACAGGAGGATGACATGATTAGGACTGTAAAGATTATTACATAGAATATATGTCCAGTGATCATAAACAAAGCATCTTAAACAACATAAAATTGATTTAAATTCAGGTTATCTCATCAGCATTACGTGCAAGACAGAAAACCATAGATGAGGTACCAGTCCATTTACAAACTGCACACACCCACACTCATACAAATTCAGTTTAACAAAGATGTCTCAGATGTAGCAGGAAAAGGAAAAAACCCATGTGGACATCATACAGATAGTCACCAAGCATGGATTTGACCCAAAAGACATACATACTTGTGAGACACTCATTCTGAAAATCAAAAAAACAAACTTGTTTCTTATTCTCCTTTTAAGTATATGCTACCTTCTATAGAAAATGTTGTAATAACCATAATTTAAATTTATATATTTAAAAAAAAATTTATATTTTTTTTCTTATATTTGCCACACTATTAATTGGGTTCATACTGTGATGATTATAAATAATGAAAAGAGCAACTAAAGTGAAAAAAGTTTTTTCCCCGTTGCAAAAGTCAAATCCCTGGCAATCATATTGTATGACCTAAAAATAAACGCTATCATAATAAATCTATTAAGCTTGGCACATGTGAGATGACACCTCTTCATTCTACGTTTGAGATTATAACAACATTTAGAAGAAGTGTTGAAACACTGCCTGCACTGACTGCCACTTCAGTCAAAGTGGCAAATCCAATTTACACCATTTTTTTGGTTGTGGTATTTTGTGGGGAGGGTGATCAGTGGTGGCTGGAATGAAAAGGACTAATTGAATATCAGGGGACATGGACAAGGATCTAATAACATTGGGCTAGCATGCCTCATAGTTTAATATTCACCTAGCATTTCTGAAATAGCTTGTAGCAAAGACCTAAAGGTAGCCAGTGTGCTGTTTTTCTTCAGTCTGCTTGGTAAATATGTCGCTATAACAGCCCATAATGGCCCTAAAGTTTGGAATGATCTGCCAGGAAATAGAAGGAATGCCTCATTGGTCTCAGCATTTAAAATGAAGCAGCGCAGCCTACTACTGCTAGAGCTCCTGCTGTGCCAGTATATGGCACATTATTGTTTGTTGAATTTTGTATGTTTAATTTATCATTACAGTTAGGGACATCATATCTCATAGTGTAAACTACTGTATATTTTAGACTTCTTTCAAGTCTTTTCAGTGCTTTTTTAACAAACAGCCAGAGAATATCTGCTTTATCTAGGAATATGCTGCTTTTACTGAAAGGCTACAGGAGCAACCTAGCCAGTGGTTTGCTGACCCTAAAACACTTAGTACCTTTTTCTAGACTTTAGCAGGCCCTTTTTTCTGATTAAGGAACAGTGCCCTAAATGACCTACAAATAGTGCTTATTGACCTACAATGCAATAATGAACTCAAGGTTAAATTCAGAGAGATAGACAAAAAAGAAGAAGAAGAATTGATTGGAACGTTTCTGAGAGATTAACCTCCATCTTTTCTACTAATGACTAAAACCGTCAGCAGGACAATGTGTCTTTTAGGCAGCAATTACCTGAAACCTCATTTTCCAGAATGAACTGCAAGAATTCAAAACACTGGTCTATGCTTAAATAAATTCACAAGAAATTACGAGAGTAGCAACTGTCATCTATTTCAAAACAGAGCTCCTATGCACATTGATCAGTAATTCTAGAAGACTGGCACGGGCAAGCAGTACAATGCAATAAAAATGTATACTGTATGTAGTCAATGTGGACTTGTTCAAGAGCTTTATTCACTTTTTTGATACTGCTTTAAAAGACCCCCTCATGAGAGCATCAAAATTCCCTAAGGCCCTTAGGTAAACTGACTCAAGAGATGCAAATTATAATTTTTAAAGGTGGTAAAAAGAATAATACCACTAGGGCAAAGAATATTTCAACATTAATTGGAGTCCCAAATACAGTCAGAGACACACTCTTATTTCTGGAAATATTTGTCTGCCAAGCTCTGAAATAAAAAAATCCTTAATCATATGTCTAGTACATATTGTATAAAAATGTACTGTACCCTTTCACTGAAACCATCAACATAAATACATAGAGCTGCCTGAAACAGCAATATTAACATTCTCTACTGCAGAGAAACAAAAAAGCTTGGAGAACGAGTTAATCAAAAATGCAATTTTATAATTAAAATTAGGAGGACATGGTGGAGAAGTGTCTGCCCAGGTTTTCTTCCAGTTTCTCCATTTTTCCTCCCATATTCCAAAGACATACTTGTTAGGTAAAGCTGAGAATTTCTAATTGGCACAGTGTGCATGTGTAAATTGTAACTATTAAAAGGTAAGTTTGGTATTAATCAAGTCAAAGTTACTTCTTCACAATCATGGCATATATCAATTTGCCACATGAAATTCTTTAATTAGGTAAAAAAACATTTATAAAATGAACAAAAATACTTGGCCAATTCTTGTTTTCTAAAATGGAAGCAATAGGACCAGTGTCTAAATTTGAAACAAAAAGCTCAATACTTATTAAATACGCCCATTTTTCAAGCCGAGCATTATCGAGATTAAACAGATATTGCAAAACAGTACATCCATGTCCTTTATGGAAGGAAAAAAGCATAACACTTGCGCAAAGTTCAGTCATTTTAAAAAAGAGAGCAGCTATGTGCTTCACATCTCTGCTAATTTTATTCTACAGCAAACTTTTTGTCCAATGGGCAAAGTATCAATTTCAAAAGTCATCATCAAGTGATGTGACCGAATGTTGATGTTCTGATGTAAATTGTTGTCTCTGTTCTGTAGCCCAATGATTTCTAAACAAGAGGCCATGGTTTCCAGGAGAGGGCCATGGCATACTGTACTGAGGTTGCAGAGGTTGACATTCTTCAAAACTGGAAATGATCGTTTTTTAAGATTGTCTTCAAATTGCTTCACATAGTTTTCAGATAAACATAACTGAAAATATTCTGAAACTGTTGCATAAGAGTAGTCCTGTATCATTATAGACTAGTACTGCAGTTCTCAGTGAGTTTTGGCACAGGAGCATCTTTCAGGTGAAACATGAGGAAACACAAACATACATAGCAGCTGAACCAGATTCTCAAGGCTGCATTTCAGTTCCACTGGTCCATCTCACAGTGCTTTTACAGTGAGACTCCACTCCTACCTACCTCGCTCACCCAACCCAACCTCATTCTTCTATTTCATTCCTACCAACTTTGCCAATATGTGCCCGTGGGATTCGGGGCAACAGCTCCCTCTTGCTCCCCAACTGTCTGAACTGAGCCAGAATCGAGACTGCCCAGGAATGATGTGAAAAGACCAACAGGTATTTGTGAAAGAAAGCGTAGTAAAAGGTGAGTGCTCTTTCTCAACCCTGTTTCTCTCTAACTCTCAATCATGTCCATTCTGCCAATGTCAAATTAGGTTTAGTTTAGGTATAAGTACTGATTACTGTATCTTCATTTTTGTAACAGTTTTAGAAATTGGCAGACTAGAGCAGAAAAATATACAGTAAGGAAGAAAGATAGATATTAGTAATTGTTAATAATAAAATAAATGTATCTAACATCTGCGGTGGGTTGGCACCCTGCCCAGGATTGGTTCCTGCCTTGTGCCCTGTGTTGGCTGGGATTGGCTCCAGCAGACCCCCGTGACCCTGTATTCGGATTCAACGGGTTAGAAAATGGATGGATGGATGGATGGATGGATGGATGGATGTATCTAACATTTCAATATTCACTAAAATTAATCAGCAGCGTGAAGCTTTTGTTTTGGACAGAGTCACCAATGTTCAGTAATCTTTGTTCTAACTTAAAAAATAAATATAGAGCAACCTGATCCCAGAAGGAAAACTGTACAGCCAAGAAGCAAGGTTCAGCCTTCACACTGTTATCTTTCTTTCTTTTTTGACAGTGCATTGCATGTAATTCACGAGTTATTTTTCATCTGCTTTTGTACTGAATTCATATGTAACTACGTTTTTTCTTTTCTACGGCTTTTTCTAAATGTATAGTATTGAAGTGCTAGTCTTCTTTTTACTCCATATCAAATTACACTACTGTACATTGAAAATAAAAAATTAAAAAGCATTTGGTGTATACATGGAAAATTAAATCACAGGCACCAATCCAAAACAATCACTAATCCGTTGGTAAAATTCCAAAATTCAATATTACGGAGAGGGTAAAAGAAACATTTCAGTACTTAACAATTTAAGATTGAAAAATGGTGGAACATCAAAACTAAAGTTTGAGAACCACTGGCCTTGAGGTATCAAGAGACAATTGGTCAGATAAGCATAAATATTTTGCTGTAGTTAAGCATTTGCTTTAAATATTTGCTCTTATCCAAAATCATGTTGTGTGACTACTGTTATCAGCAACCAAGATCCAAGATCATGCTCCTCTTTGAAGCGTTTAGTTAATATAAGTAGGGTGCCTCAACCAGATTGTACAAAATGTTGGGGGCTTTGGCTTAAACAAGTTTGGGAACCTCTGCTATGGACAACTAGACACTTACGAGCACGAGCAGTCTCTTACTACGTGTGCCAAAAATAGCTCTGTATTGAATTAGGCGTTTTCAAAATTTATGTAACTTGCACACAAATGTGTTAAAGCTTGTCATTCAGAAAAACTGACCACTTCTGTGATAAATTTTCTTTATTAATATTAAACACATATGATAATATTAAAATTTAAAGGAAAACAAGTTACCCCTCAGTGGTAATGTAACAATCATCCAGTCCTCTCTCTTCAAAATATACTCACATAAAAGGCTATACAAGTTTTCTTTGGGAGATGAATGTAAGTAACTGAATGAGCACAGTCTGTATAAAAAAAGAGATTGCCTCACAATTCCAGAATCAGAGTCCTGAGATTAAATCTTGGTTCTTTTACTGTCTGTTCTCCTTGTGTCACCAGGTCCCCTAAATGTCCTGTCATATGTCAGTCACTGTTTATGCTTGATCAAAAACCTTGATTTGACCTGGGATGAGAGAGGTTATGTGGGCATAAGTGGGCTCTGAGGTGCCCTAGCTGGGATTTGATCCTGCAGTGTGCCTGGGCAGTTTCTGGCTTCTCACATAATGGTTAGACTGACCGGCACAGTGAATGAATGTCTCCCACAATGGATTAATGTCCTTCAAAGCACTGCTTCTCTATATTGTACCCAAAGCTGCCCAGATATTCTCAGACCTCAAGTGAACCAGTATTGGAATAAGAATTTGGAAAAATGAATAAATGAATTAATTAAGAGCATCTGACAGCATGACAGATGATCTGGTCCACTTTTGTTTCTACTGACAGCATAACAGAAGATAAAGACATAGTGTGCTGTCATCCTTTGGCTAGTACTTCTGTATAATAAATGACAGTAAAATGTTGATGCTACAATAATCTTTCATTTCATAATTCTAAATGACTGGCACAATTTATTTGATTTTGGGGAATAAACACCTGCTTTTTAAAGCAACCTTCTGGTGTACATGTGAACAACGCAGCATATGCAGGGATATGTATTTCTTTATATTCTGTTTAAACATCTGAGATTCTTAAACTGCCAAATGGCCGGATTCCAAGCCACACTTCATAAAAAGAAGTCAAAAAATCATTATTGTTCAGAGTTATACTACATATTTTCATTAAGCATACCATTAGGAACACCTGTAACCCTGCATATTCACTGTGTGTTCGGCTGGGGTGCTGGCTGACAGGTGGTCCATATTGTGTTAGTCTTAATTACTAATTTGTCACCTTGCTTGTGCATTTCCCCTGCTTTTGGATAAGTTGTGTCTTTCATGCCTTTCTTTCCTGGTAGCTTTTGAGTGGGATGTGTGCAAACTGGTACCATGCTGTTTAGAGGGTGGGAAGGTGTTTATTACTTCTTACACTGATTAATATTTGACCTAAATCGATTTTTACGAATGTTGTTTTCTTATTGAGCTTCAATAAAAAAACAACAAAAAATAAGAATGAACAAACTCTAACTACATTTTTTTTATGTTGAGCACCAGGAAAAAGTTCCCTTTAAAACATTAAGTTAACACGATCAAACATGAAAAAGTCAAACAAGGAGATCACGGTTTTATAGATATTGCATATCGTTTCATGAATATTGACTTTGCCTACGAATGTAAGATTCACCTTTCAGTATTTGATGATGTAGTCAGCCTGCTGAGGCCTGAATAAAGTGAACATTTACAAGCAAATAAAACTGATTAAAGCTGAACTTACAGTTCTTGTCTGACCAAAGATCACCCTCAGTACATAAAAGGATTAAGTGCTACCTTCTTTCTACTGACTTCTAGAGAAGTCAAACTAAAACATTTAATCTTCCCACACATTCACAATTACGTTACAGTGGGGATGAATTGTGAAGAAGAGAATGAATTTCCCCAATGATTGGCACCAAGATGAGCAACCTTCAACAGTAAAAACCCTGCCATGCTTCATGGTAAGAAATAATATGCCTCATATATCATGATACGAAAATTGAAGAGTATTTTTTATGGGCTAATCAAATAATTATAATGTAACGCACCTGTATATTGAATAAACACATTGCAAAGCAACATTGTGAAAAATACCTAAAAGCTCCCAAATGTGCAAAACCACTATTTAAACACCTTAGTATTTATCTTTGTTTTAAAGGTAACCCTAGTTATGAGAAGTATCTCAAGCTATTAGCCACTCTTTAAGAACAGGATACCAACTTTAACATATTCTTGCATGGAAGGTCATGCTAATAAAAAATTGAAGGATCCCTGGAAGTAACTATTTCAAGGACATTCTCATTAAGGACTGTGGGTAACAGAATAGTAGTTCCCCAACCTGATAGATAGTCCATACGCAATGCCATCGCTGCATGTTGCATGAACCTGCAGGACTGCCTTATTCTTTTAATGTAGGTCTGAGCTCAGGACTGCTGGGATACATGGAGTAAGCAAGTTGGATTCTACTGGACATTACAGACCCAAGGAATGGCCTAGGTCTGTGACTAGGACTTAATTCCAGATAGACACTTGAACGCTCATTTCAGTCATGGATCAAGCAAGCAAGGAGTCATGAGTAGATTGAATTGCATGGGCTGGCCTTTCAAGACAAAGATAAGAAAATGTTGTTCAAGATAGAGGGAGGAGCGGGAGGTAGGAAGGAGTTAGTTCAGGAATTAAGGGTCCTGAACTAACTCTTGGGCTGTCTTGTTACTTGACCAGCACAAAGAGTGGTTCTTGGTGCTGGTCAAGTAACAAGACAGTCCAAGAGTTAGTTCAGGACCCTTAATTTTATTGTGTAAGCCAAAACAGGCTTAAGTACAGTATTCTTATGTATATATTTATTTTGTTAATAGATAACTTTATTTTTTTTTGAACAGAAACATCTGTTTAAAGAGGGTAATTTTTATTTGGCTAAGATACCTATAAATAAAAGTCCAGGCTGCTGCTGCCACAAATGACTTCAGGGGATGTTTTAAAACCTGCATCCAATTATTCTGTTTATAAAGTACTTTATTAAAAAATCTGCTGTCATTATATAATAGTCACACCATTTACCTAAGGTATTTGTATCATGACTGTTTAAGAGTGGCCAGCAGACTTACCTGAAACAATTTAACTGTTTCGTGAAGCAAAACACTCAGAAGGTAGGACCAGAGCTCTGACAGGAGGTTCTGGGTAGGGAAAATCAATATGATAAGCAAAAACCAATACAGGCAAGAAGGGAACCATTTATAAATATTCTTTCGTGTGTGTGTGTGCGCGCGCGTGTTACATGGCAGAAAAAACATGAAATGTCAGGCACCTCAAAGTCATAAGGGAATACTATAGGACTGGTGTTTCTTTGAATCAACAGAGTAGAACAGACAGCCTGAAAGCAGTTACAGGCGCCCATTTCTTTAAAACCTGGGATAAGAATCACAAGTGTGATGTACAGTACTCAGGCACCACAGGACTTGCCAGGAACAAGGAAATAATTGACAGAAATGTTTTCATCTATACCTAATTCTCACATTAAAGCTCTGTGATCCATAGGCCACAGATATGAGTGTCAAAACCTGAAAGAATCCTAAAATATCACACACCTTGCTAAACATACTTGAACACAACACAAAGTAATATAAAATGGATCCCAGTTACTCTAGAAAAATTCAATAAACTTTGTTCTCTTGTCAAATGTTAAGAACATTAATCAGACATAAATCAGAAGGCTGCTCTTCGATAAATAATATTTTTAACAGCTAGCATGACTTGGTGAAAGAAAAATTTTGCCAAAGCAATACTTTTTTTAAAAGTCAACTGAAATAGTAGACAAAATCAAACCACATGACACAATTTACTTAGAAAAAAATACTTTTTATATAGTTCTCCAACAAAGATTAATTTTAAATCAAGAAGTTATTTCCAACAGACCTAAGTGAATTTCAAGTTAGTGAAAGAGAGTACAGGTAAAGGAGAAGGTTAAATCATCAGTGGTGTCCTTTAGGAATCTGTCTTCAGGCACTTATGGTTTCTAATTGATAATAATGATATACATTTTCATATATGAGTAAATCTTAAAGAAAGGATACCAAAATTGGATATTCAGGAGGTGATTATTAAATAGGAATAAGAAGGAAGGAAAAAGCTATTCTGAAGTACTACTTAGAATTATCTTCTTTTTACACACACACACACACACATTAATATATAGATATACATATATATATATATTTATATAAATATTTTTTTTCATGCATGTGCAAATAGGAGAACATTGTATGAACCATGTGAAGGTAATTCCACACCAGGACAGGGGGTGGCAGGGTGCTCTAAATCTTCTCCTGTTATATCTGCAGACCAGCCGCAGGGAAACCTATCTGAACCAACATTGATGATGTCACTTCCGGTCCCGGCGCCTAGGTGGAGGTCATGTCTGGTTCCAGCACCTAAGACGATGTCAGAAGACGGTCACTCACGGTTATACAATACAATTTATTTTTGTATAGCCCAAAATCACACAAGAAGTGCCGCAATGGGCTTTAACAGGCCCTGCCTCTTGACAGCCCCCAGCCTTGACTCTCTAAGAAGACAAGGAAAAACTCCCAAAAAACCCTTGTTGGGAAAAAATGGAAGAAACCTTGGGAAAGGCAGTTCAAAAAGAGACCCCTTTCCAGGAAGATTGGGTGTGCAGTGTTAAAAAGAAGGGGGGTCAATACAATACAATACACATATCAGAATAAATCCTCAATACAGTATAAAAATAAAAATTATACAAGTACGGACCAGAATTTAACAGTAGATGATATCACATAATATGATTTGGATTTGTTTAGAGTCCTGGAGACCTCAGCCATCAAGCCGCCTCCCACATTTGGCCGTTCCACAGCTGAAACATTGCTTGGCCAGCCAATCCAATGAAAGAACCCCTCTACCCCATGATTCCTGCGATCCTCCATCAGGGATGGACTTTACCTTAGGCAGGCAAAACAAATTGGCAGGTGGGCCGTGGCACAGAGTGCCACATTTGAGTACCGAGAAGAGAAACAGAACAGGTGAGGGTTAGTAACAAATTATAACTATCATGTTACTTATGTTTTAGTGCTAATGACTAACAACAGAGACGCAGTCTGTACAGTTAATCAGCAGCTTTAGTCAGGATATGCTAAACTGAAGTAGTGAGTCTTCAGCTGGGGTTTAAAAGCTGAGATCGAAGGGGCATCTCTTATAGTAGCAGGCTGACCATTCCACAGTTTAGGGGCCCTGTAACTAAAAGCTCAACCTCCCACGGTTCCCCTACATTACTTCTGGTCTTCCCACTTAACACTACAATTACCAGAGCCTACGAGAAAACTCGTAAATCCGGCCCACCTTAAACCTTTCTCACCTCTCCGTCAGCGTCTTTTGTCTTGTAAATGTGTCGATAAGCAGCAAGCATCCTGCTATCCCATCCCCCCGCCCAACGCTGCAGTTCAATTCGCAAAGAAGTTTCTCAGTGCTCAGTGTTTATCTTCAAGTGAAGTGTTGGAGCTTTATAGGGTAAAAAAGTACATCGTCATTTGGAATACATACATTTCATGTGTGTTCAGTGTCATCAACAATCTATGTAAAAACATTGTTAACACAGAAACATTTTTCATGATTTAGTAATAATTGACAAAATGTAGACATGAAATGTATAATGTGTGAAGCCTGAAATACAAATATGAAATAAACACTTTCACAAAAGGTACAAGTATAACAAAACAAGTGCACTTTTATTCAAGAATTTAACTGAAGAAAAAAGAAAGCAGGTTACGGTAGGCGGTTGATACGACAGCTTGCATGGTGCAATGCTAAGAACTGCTGCCTTCAATCAAGAGGTCGCGATTTCGATATCAGCTGCTTCCCAAATTTACCATTTTGAGTAGTGACCTGTTCTTATTGTTTATATCATACAATAAAAACAGCATTTGATTTGCGTCTGTCAATTTATAGTATTTGTCAAAGTTTTTTTTTCAGTTTTATTCTCTCACTAATGTTTAAGCTTCCACACCTTCCAAGATCCCCCCCACCCCAACGATCTGACGCCGTTTTCAAATAAAGACATGGTATAACAAACAAACTTGTTTTGTTACACCCCCTCTTTATTTAAAAACCATGTCAGATCTTGTGCGTGAATGAGACTGGGAAAACTGTGGACATGGATGTGAGTGTTGTGCGTGACTGAGAATGACTGTGGATTTGATTTTTTTTTTATTCAGTTTTATTCTTGAGTGTTCCTGCTTACGTTGAATTAGTATGCACCTTCTGATCCATGATGTCAAAGCGCGCTGACAAAAAAAGAGAGACTTAGGGGCCGGCTCTACGCTGGGGCAAGAGGGGGCAATGCCCCCTTAAACAAACGTCCTGCCCCTTTAAATCAAACTTTTAGAAGTTGAGAAAGAAAATAATATTACCCACAAACTGAATATGGACAAGATTTACTACAGTAGCTGAAAAATCCACTGGAAAAGGCACAAATGAGATGATAGGTTTCACCTCTTGTTCGCTCTTTCCCTCCTTGCTCTGTTTGAGCGCTTGAGCGCAGGCTCACACAGCAGATCCCCCACTCACCCGCCCCCCAGCTAAACATCCAATCACTGTTAGTATGCAAATGACCCGGTGTCAGGTTTCTCAGTAGGCAGGGCAGAATAAAATGAGCTGCGCAACAGCGGGAGGCTTTGAGGAAGCAGCAAATCTCTGTCGTCAAAATCATAGCGACTCGTGAGATAATTAACAACTAAAAATACATCTATATTTGTACAGTCAATGGGGGACTAGTCCATTGTTCTTCTCACAGTTTCAGTCTGGTAGAGAAGTGTTTCTTTCTCGATCCCACAAGCACCACTGTGAGCCTGCACAGAGCCGCCTGGAGGACCTGTGTCTGTCTGTCAGACCCTGACACAAAGCCCTGCTCCAGCTTTCAACTCTGCACTCAACAGTTTTCTCGTTTCATATACTGATGTAATCACAGCGATTTTAGTAAAGCTTATTCACTTTCCACCCCAGCTTCCAGCAGCTCACAAAGGGAAAGTTAATGCTGTGAGATGCATCCTTTTTTCCAAGCATTTAAAAAGTGTGCGCTGCTCCTGCCTGTACCAATAACAGTAGCAATGACGCTGCTGCAGGTACATCAGAGACAGCAGCTGGCATGTCTGCTCCTGTGGCATCAACAGGCACTGCTTCTCCTGTACCTCTGCCAACAATTGCTGCCCCAAAGCAACCCGCTCAGCTACCCAGTGACTTAAATGGCAATACACCATCCCAGCCAATACTGGCTAGTTACCCCAAACGTGTATTTGGTGGTAAAACATTAAGATCATTCAATCCTGCCTGGTACCGCACACAACCATGGCTGGAGTACTCTGTTGTGTGGGACGCATGCTTCTGTTTCCCCTGTCGGAAATATGGCAGCACTGTTAATGAGAGGGATGTAGTTTTACCTTAACTGGTTTTAACAACTGGAAAGCAGCACTTGATCGAGACAAGGGGCTACAGAGGCATGTGTCCAGCCACAACCATGTGCATGCTTCAACCATCTGGACTGAGCATAAAAGCAGAGAGGCCACGGGGGGACTGTGGATTCAATGTTGGTTGGTAAAACACAACTTGAAAAAAACCATTACTATGTCAAGAGTATTGGTAGTGCTATAAGGTTTCTCTGTGTAAATGAGATGGGGCTCCATGGGACTGCAGAAACCTTGAGACATGATGCAGCGAGTAATGATGATGACATTGCTTCAGGTATTTTTCTAGAACTGATGGAATATACCTTAGAGAAGGATGAGAAGCTAGCAAGCATTGCTAAGGGTGTCCCAAAAAATGCAAAATACACATCTAAGGATATCCAAAATGAAATTATCCAAACACTGGCTGACACGGTGCTTGGAGAGGTCAGGAAAAATATGAAAGTGCTGATTCTGCAGGGTTTTGCCTCAAAAGTGATGGGACCAGGGATAGGTGCAATGTGGAAAATGTGTCTGTGATAATACGGTTTGTCAGAAATTCCATGCCAGAGGAGCATCTTATTGGGTTGCTTGACTTGCAACAACTTGATGCAGAGTACATCACCTCTGAGATGCTGTTACACCTTTCTGATGCTGGCTACAGTGCTGACAGTATACTTAGCCAGTGTTATGATGGGGCTTCTGTGATGAGTGGGGTTAGAGGTGGTGTACAAGCTCTGATCCAAAAGAAGCTTGACAGATATGTCCTATACATCCACTGCTACAACCACCAACTGCACTTAGTGGTTGTGCATGCCATGCAGAGTGAGCCTGTGCAAAAAGATTTTTTAGCCTATCTAGTTCACTCTACAACTTTTTTCACCACCACTATGTGCTCAATAAACATGATGCACCTTGTCTAAAAAGGCTGCTTGAGATCAGATGGACAAGTCACTTATGAGGTGAGGTGACAAGGTGCACTGTGGACAACCAAGAACAAATCCTTAGTATCCTATCTGAGATGACAGAGGATGATGATGCTGCAGTTGACCTGTGCACTGAGGCATCAGGCCTGCTATGCCAAATTAAGAGGCATCACGTCTTTGAGATTGGAAAGTTACCTGTGCAGGTACTTGGTGTCTTGAAACCAGCAAATGCTATTCTACAGTCTCAGTCAGTTGATCTGTGCAGTGCTTCTGAGGTTGTTAGTGCAGCACTGGACTCCTTAAAAAACATCTGTGAGGATGACTGTTGGGGAGTGTCATCTCCTGCTGAGGATGAGTCACATCCAACAAAGAGAAGGAGAACAATGAGCAAACACCTGGGTCAAAGTGTTGTGCTCTCAACTTTGGGCCATACAGACTCTGGTGACCCTACCATTTCCCCATCAGTCTCTGAAAAGATCCCTGCTCAACATCCTTGACAGGGCCATTTCAGAAATGGAAACTAGATTTTCACACAAGAATATTGACCTGATGAGAGCCATATCTAGTCTTGCACCCAAATCTAGCATTTCTAGATCCCACCCTGTTGGGCCCTCTGGCTGTGATGGCTGGCACTGTAGCAGATGTTGTAAGTCTGAAAAATGAAGTTCTTGTGGCAAAACAGATGCTGCTCAAAAAATGTTCAAAGGAAACAGACCTGTCCACTGTGTGTAAACTCCTGCAGGAGTACAAGGAAGCCTTTCCTGTGTTGCATAAATTGTATGTAACAGCCCTGGTAATTGGTGTGTCTTCAGCATCGTGTGAGAGTTCCTTCTCCACTTTGTCACGGGTCCTAACCCCCTATCGTCACACCATGTTACATAAAAGAAAGAGGAATTTGGTGATCTTGGCCCATGAGAAGTCCATAACAAATAACTTAGATATGGATGAATTTGTAAGAGTTTTTACAAAGGGAAACAGGAGACTGTTGTAGAGTGGATTGTGGAGAAAGGAGAGTGGAGCTGTTTAGTTGCAAACAGAAAGTTCAGTTGCTTGCAAAACAAACAAGCTTAAAACAAGACAAAAGACAAAAAAAGAAGAAAAAAGTTCAAATGTTCTGTTCTAAATCTGTTGTGTTCTACAAATTAGTTTGAGAATTGTAGGAAAAGACATGATGAATTGTTTTTTTTTTTTAAATTACTATGCCAACCCTTTTTAGTTTTGTAAATATTGGCTATATTGAGAGGTCTTATTTTATTCTTACTTTATTTTGCAAATTTATTTGAGAATTAGGCCATCCAATTAAGATAAATTTTATGTTGTTGGTTCAAGATCTGGATGGATATTTTATTTTATTCTTTATTTTATTTTATTTTTTTTATTCTATTTTTCAGTTTTATTTTTCAAGACTTGGTGAATTGATTTTTTTTTATAACTTGGCCTACCCTTTTTAGTTTTGTTAATATTGGCAATAGTGAGAAGTGTTATTGTTGGGTTTGAATATATTTGATATAGGCCATCCAATTAAGGTAAATGTCATGTTTTTAGTTGTTATAATCTGATGAGGAATATTTTATTTATTTTTTGTTGTTTTATTTTTCAGTTTTCCTCCTGCAGGATTGCCACCTTATCGTGGTCAGGGGGTTTGCGTGCCTCAGTGACCCTAAGAGCTACACCAGCAGAAGCTTAGCCTTCAGTTGGGACACCCAAGTTGGACAGGTCTTAGGGTAGAGGCCTGACAAAATGCAATCCAATTACATGACGAAAACAGTTATCCAGAGCACCACCACACTTTTTCTGCCTCCGTCGCCACCATGTGCCCCCTTCACATTTCTGTCTGCCCCCTAATGCCTCTCTAGAACCGGCCCAGTTTGCATACCTTCATGCGGTTGTAGTCATGACGTGACCGCATTTTTTTTTTCCCCCATCTTGCCCAGTGTCCACATGTTGCTGAATGTTGGTATTTCTTTTGAACACCAGGAGATGTAGAGGACAGCGTTGTACAGAGAGGTCAGTTCTGCACTATATACAGTGATCAGATTCAAATGTTAACAGTTCCCACACACACCCAAGGACGTGCAATGCAACAAGTCGTGCCAGGGGACAACAGTGGAGTACTAACCTCTCTCTTTCTATTTTCTCAGAAAAGACGAAGCAACGCCACCATAATTTCGCCCGGACAACTCAAAGAATCACAACACTTCTGGGTCCCTTTCTACCATCTGCTCCCCATTTGATGACGTCAACTACCCATCCATCACCATGCTATTCCCAGCATTCCACTGTTTAATTTCCGGGCCAGCTCCATAAATTGTCCATCTAACCGCCCTTGTGTGTCTAATGATTTTGTATGAATTATTTGACCTGATTTTACAGTATACGGGGAGGCTTCTTCTTTCGGCTGCTCCCGTTAGGGGTTGCTCAGCGGTTCACCTTCTTCCATATCTTTCTGTCCTCTGCATCTTGTTCTGTCACACCCATCACCTGCATGTCCTCTCTCACCACATCCATAAACCTCTTAGGTCTTCCTATTTTTCTCTTCCTTGGCAGCTCTATCCTTAGCATCCTTCTCCCAATATACTCTGCACATGTCCAAACCAACACAATCTCGCCTCTCTGACTTTGTCTCCCAACTGTCCAACTTGAGCTGACCCTCTAATGTACTTATTTCTAATCCTATCCATCCTTGTCACACCCAGTTCAAATCTTAACATCTTAAACTCTGCCACCTCCAGCTCTGTCTCCCGCTTTCTGATCAGTGCCACTGTCTTCAATCCATATAACATAGCTGGTCTCACTACTATCCTGTAGACCTCACTCTTGTTGATACCAGTCTGTCACAAATTACTCCTGACACTCTTCTCCACCCATTCAACCCTGCCTGCCTGCACTCTCTTTTTCACCTCTCTTCCACAATCCCCATTACTCTGTACTGTTGATCCCAAGTATTTAGACTCATCCACCTTCACCTAAAAACCCCAAATCTTTATGACAGTATTGTCTTTATTTATTACTATATATATTTTTAGTGGAATATGGCCGGCCAGTCATCCCGGCCAATACCCCCAGTCTGCCAGGTCGAGCCTTCTCTGCAGCATGGAGGTGCCCCGAATGCCAGCAGGGAATTATAGACATACGAGTTTTCATCCACAGATTAGCTGGATACCACAGGGGCCCCAAGAGGACGCTGTAGGGAGGTCCAAGGACTGTTACGTGCCCTAAAACCTGGAAGTACGTCTTAGTCACAGCGACAGGGGAAATGACGTACTTCCGGGATGAAGAAGAGGACTTTTGATCTGACCCAGAAGTGCTAGGAAGTCACATGGACTGCGAGGTTCAGAAGCACCTCCTGGTCACGGACTATAAAAGACTGGGAGAGATCCCAGAGGAGTAAGCTGAGCTGAGCTGGGTGGCAACGCGTCTGGGAGGGGAGGATTGATTATTGTATTGTGAAATTGGTTATTGTATGAGTATTGAGGAGAGGAGGGTGCTTTGTGTACTGTATATTATAATAAAGTCAATATTTGGACTTTTACCTGGTGTCTGGCGACTGATCTGAGGGTTCTAAGGGACGAAAGCGCCCCCTATCTGTCACAATATATATAATTTAATTTGAAGAAAATATTTGCATACAGTCAAATCAAACAAAACAAACCAAAATTCAACCCCCACCCAAAAGAAAGAGAGGGGCACCAACAACCACATAATATCTTTAAAAGCAACAAGGAAGGAAGAGTATCCTTTTCCCTGACATAAAAGCTTATTCTAAAATGTTATTGATTAGATCCTTACATATTTTAAATACATTTTGATTTTTTCCAATTTAAAATGGTATAGAACATCAGTTACCAACTGACATAAAAGAGGTGGTTTGGGATTCTTCCAATTGAGCAAGATAAGTCTACGTGTTAGTAGTGAGGTAAAGTCACTTACAGTTTGTTTGTCTTTCTCCACTTTAAACCCTTCTGGAAGTACACCTGTTAATGGGTTAGGAGTGATTGTGACACAAACGCTGTCTGTTAGGCATTCACAGATTTTTGTCAAGAATGAGTTAATTTAGTGTCTGTGTAAAACATGTAGCCAGTGAGGCTGCAGCTCGATGGCAACATTCACAGGTTCAGTCTTGCCCTAGATACGTTTTGGACAATTTTAAACAAGATAAATGAGCTTGATAAAAGATTTTAAGTTGAATGATTGAGTGTTTTGCACATATGGAGCTACAGTGTATTCTCTGCTTGGCTGCCTTCCACTCCTTTCTTGAAATATTAAATGAAAGTTGTTTTCCCCATTGTACCCTAGAATCTTTGAAAGCAATAGAGTTTAAAATGTTTTTATATACTGTGCTTGGCCAGGTTCTGTTTAGCAAAGTTTCTAATTTGAAAGTAGTGGAAAGAATTATCTTCTAAAGTAGTTGACCAATTAGAAAACACATTTTATTATAGCTAAGTGTCGTGTGCTACACTCGGGCACAAACACAAGTTTGATAATACTGAACTAGAGGAAGCAAGCTCTTAAAATTATTCAGCAGTGTACATTGACACAACATTAATCTCATCTAGGCAGTGTGCAAAGACAATTAAAAGATATAAATAAAATGAAGGTTATATTTTAATAATTTAAACATGTTTTGCTTAGACTATATAATGAGCTAGTGAGGCTAAAATATGGAGTACTATGTGCAGCTCTGACCACCATGCCACAAAAAGACCTTGCACAATCAAAAGCTTGAAGAACAATAAAAAGTATACCAGAACTAAAGGATGTGATGTGTAGTACTCCAACAGGTCTAGGGAATTAAACTTATTTAGCCTAAAGTTGCAGGGTTCTTGGAACACCTAATCCCAGTCTTCAAAAGTATCAAATGCATTAATAAGATTGATCCATTAGAATTCTTTCAGTTAAACAAGCAATTATATCCTCAAGGGCAAATATAGATTATTGGTGAAATGGATTGTGGAAATAAAAAAAAACAGTGGAAACCTTGAAAACTTTTTAAGTAGATGGATGAGACATTCTGAAATATTACCTAACCAAATGAGCTTGATGAACTGAATGACCTTTTTTCTTTTGTCAGTAGTTTGATATTCATATGCCTTTTATTTATAACGTCCATACATCCATCCATCCATCTATTCGTTCATTTTGTACCCTGCTTATTCAGGTCAGAGGAGTGGAAGGAAGGTGTTTAGCTCAGTGCCCTTGTATGTAAGGTGAATACCATCCCTAGGTCTAGTTTATCCTTGGGCACACATATACACACGCACACATATACACACACTTTCTGATACCGGACCTCATTGGAATTGCCAATTTACATAACCTGTATGTTTTTTGAAATGTATTCTTGCATATTACAGAAAGAAACTCAGCTAACTGAATTACCGATTTCCCCCTCTTTACTAAAAACCCCTTTGAAAAATTACATACATCCATCCATCCATTTTCCAACCCGCTTTGTCCTAACTACAGGGTCATGGGGGTCTGCTGGAGCCAATACCAGCCAACACAGGGTGCAAGGCAGGAAACAAACCCTGGGCAGACTGCCAGCCCACCACAGGGCACACACACACACACACACACTAGGGTCAATTTAGGATCGCCAATGCACCTAACCTGCATGTCACTGGACTGTGGGAGGAAACCGGAGCACCCGGAGGAAACCCACGCAGACACGGGGAGAACATGCAAACTCCACACAGGGAGGACCCGGGAAGCGAACCTGGGTCTCCTAACTGCGAGGCACCTTCAGAAAATGTATTTTTGTAACATGTTGGCCTAATTGACATTAAAATGATTTAAATGGAAAACATTTTTAAGCATTTTCTGACCCAAAAAATGGCCCCCATTTTTGCTCAAATGACACTAAATAGATGAAAATTCATCAGCAATCAAAACAAACTCTGTTTAATAAAGAAATTTATTATATTCAAAGGATGGCCTCTCAGTCTTTCTTGGGCTTTCAAACTATTTCACAATCATTTTTGGAGCCATGCTAGAAGACATGCAGATTCATGTCTATGTGAGCTATAGCATAATAAAAAAAATATTTTAATGACCTTAACTTATATTAAAAATAACCTATCCACTAGTCTTCAACATATTTATGTATTGAAACAATATATTTCATATTTGAAACATATTAATCTCAATTACTGGGTAAGAGCACTTTATTGGTTATGTACCATGACACATTTTAGCATTTAGAAGTATAATTTCAATGGAAAATGGAACAGCCAGCAAATTATAATACAGCCGACCCTTGACATACGACCGGCCTGACATGTGAACAACTTGATTTACAACCAAAATTTTTGTTTTGATTTACGACCAACATCTTGTGTTACGACCCGAATGTGGTCACGTGTATCTGCTTGTGTGATTGTAAACAAACAGCTGAGAGCGTTCGTAAGCGTCAGTCGGAGCCCAGATATATGTGTTTGTGGACGTAATTTCGGACAGTGCAGTGATTTATATATATATATATATATATATATATATATATATATATATATATATATAATTCACTGAGACCATGGCAAGCAAGACGCATAATTGCTAAGGAAGGAAGAGAAGGTAACAAAGGCAAAGAAAGCGATTGTTAAGGGATGTTCGCTAGCGGGCTGGCGCGGCACATGATGATGTCATCAGGCTGACTCAGCACTGGCTTGCTTTGGAGTGTATTATTACAGCAGTTAACAACACGACCAGCTTTGAACTGAGTGCTCGACCACTGTCATTATTAACTTGAGAAACAGCGAACACAATCGAAGGAAATTGTGTGGAAATATGAGAGTGGTGTTTGTGACCGATCTCGCTAATATGTACAGCATGTCGAAATCCACCATCTCAACAATTTTACAAAGAAAAGGTTTGCATAAAAAGGCTCCTCCTAAATAATAACCACCTTCTGTTTCATTCTCCTCCTCCTACCTTCCTGCAGCCCAAAGATGTCAGATTAAATGGTGAGTACAGTATGAAATTGTTGTTTCTGGTAGGCTAGGCATGTTTTATAACTTTTTGGTTAGTACATTAGAAAAATTATTGGTGTTTTGGTAAATTATGCGCATTATACAACCCTTTTTTATTATGAAATGGTTAAATAAGTGTTGCTGTGGGAGGTTCGGAGCGCATTATGAGTATTTCTATTATTTCTTATGGGAAAAATAGTCTTGACTTACAACCAACTTGAGTTACAACCAGCCCTCGCGAACGAATTGAGTTCGTAAGTCAAGGGTCCACTGTATAATGAAATGTTACAGGCACAGTATATAATATTAAAAAGAAAACAAACAACTAAAGATTATAATATTTTACGATCTAAGCATCAAGGTGAAATTGTATCTAGGGGTCTTTTCTATTCCCACCACTATTTAGTATAATTTTCGAAAGATTACTAATTGGTTAGACACTATGTAGATTAACCTATGTAGGTTACTGGCTCAGATGATCATTTCTAATTTACAAAACTTTCATCTGAGCTATTAGACTCATCTAAATCATAAACTTCTGGAGAGGTCCTTAGGCAGGTTTGTTTAATTAACCTTTGCTAAATGGCTTAGAATAACATTATAACAAACAATTACTGACTCAGTTTTGAAACTGACTAGTGGTAATCAACCATGATCACAATGCTTTTGCTCAGTCAGTTGGACTTTCCCTAAACACCCTCATAATGTTTCAAACTACAAACTCTTTGCTTCCATGGTTTGCACCCTTGAATGTAGCCAGGATTAATAAATTTATAGCAGGAAAGTAAAGGTAAATCGTTTGCCTACATTTGTTAAAAGATGAAATATAGAGACTACATTCAAGGTAAATGGTGTACCATTAGTAAAAAGAATGTGAAAAGTGCTCATACTCAGTGACCACAATACTTATCTGAATGCTATTTGCTGCTCATATGACATGCAATGATATAATAGTTGGGAAAAGTAGGAGTTGTAGTAGCACCCCAAACCCTCAAACACAGTCTCACAAACACAGTTTCTGCATTAAAACAATGGATTTATTGTACAAAATACTTTTGGAAGTCATTCAATATCGCAAGCTGAGACACAATTCTTCCTTTTCTCTCATCCTTTCTACCTTCCATCCTTCTTCTAGGCAAGTGTTGCCTAGCTCCTCTCTAAACTCTGACTCGTATGTACTTAAACGGAGCTGCTAACTTTATGCAGGACCTGGGAGTACTTCAGGTGTCACAAAACAGTCCATCAGAAGCACTTCTAGGAAAAGTTGGAAGTCCCATAAAGTTGGGACTTTTAATTCCTATAGTGCTTCCTGGTGGCACCCACAGAACAGGGCTGTACCATGAGACTACAGTTCCCAATATACCCTGTGGGTATCCGTAGTGGTACAGTAACCCTGAAATAGTGCCACCAAGCATTTTGGGGGATAAATAACCTGAATAAGTTGTCCCTGCATGCCATCCATTACATAGTCAAAATGCCAGCATTATATATAAGTTAATCATTTAGCTTCAGTTATCTTATGCTATGGAACTCTTAAATTGATAACAGCAAATTTTACATTTTTATTTTCTCTCAGTGTTGTTTTTTTTTTAAGTTTATTTTTCTCTCTCCCTGTCTTTCCATACCTGAGACTAATAGTTTTTCCACATATTTATCAAATTTATAGCAGAAAAAGGGAAACTGCAAGCACTAGCATTTGAAACACATACAGTGCATCCGGAAAGTATTCACAGCGCACCACTTTTTCCACATTTAGGTATGTTACAGCCTTATTCCAAAATGGATTAAATTCTTGTTTTTTCCTCACAATTCTACACACAACATCCCATAATGACAACGTGAAAAAGGTTTACTTGAGATTTTTGCAAATTTATTAAAAATAAAAAATTGAGAAATCATATGTACATAAGTATTCACAGCCTTTTCCATGAAACTCAAAATTGAGCTCAGGTGCATCCTGTTTCCCCTGATTATCCTTCAGATGTTTCTGCAGTTTAATTGGAGTTCACCTGTGGTAAATTCAGTTGATTGGACATGATTTGGAAAGGCACACACCTGTCTATATAAGGTCACACAGATGAAAGCTCATGTCAGAGCACAAACCAAGCATGAAGTCAAAGGAATTGTCTGTAGATCTCCAAGACAAGGATTGTCTCAAGGCACAAATCTGGGGAAAGTTACAGAAAACTTTCTGCTGCTTTGAAGGTCCCAATGAGCATTGTGGCCTCCATCATCCATAACTGGAAGAAGTTCGAAACCACCAGGACTCTTCCTACAGCTGGCCGGCCATCTAAATTTAGCGATCGGGGGAGAAAGGCCTTAGTCAGGGTGGTGACCAAGAACCCGATGGTCACTCTGTCAGAGCTCCAGAGGTCCTCTGTGGAGAGAGGAGAACCTTCCAGAAGGACAACCATCTCTGCAGCAATCCACCAATCAGGCCTGTATGGTAGAGTGGCCAGACAGAAGCCACTCCTTAGTAAAAGGCACATGGCAGCCCGCCTGGAGTTTGCCAAAAGGCACCTGAAGGACTCTCAGACCATGAGAAACAAAATTCTCTGGTCTGATGAGACAAAGATTGAACTCTTTGGTGTGAATGCCAGGTGTTATGTTTGGAGGAAACCAGGCACTGCTCATCACCAGGCAAATACCATCCCTACAGTGAAGCATGGTGGTGGCAGCATCATGCTGTGGGGATGTTTTTCAGTGGCAGGAACTGGGAGACTAGGCAGGATAAAGGGAAAGATGACTGCAGCAATGTACAGAGACATCCTGGATGAAAACCTGCTCCAGAGCGCTCTTGACCTCAGACTGGGGTGATGGTTCATCTTTCAGCAGGAAAACGACCCTAAGCACACAGCCAAGATATCAAAGGAGTGGCTTCAGGACAACTCTGTGAATGTCCTTGAGTGGCCCAGCCACAGACCAGACTTGAATCCCATTGAACATCTCTGGAGAGATCTTAAAATGGACATGCACCGACGCTTCCCATCCAACCTGATGGAGCTTGAGAGGTGCTGCAAAGAGGAATGGCCGAAACTAGCCAAGGATAGGTGTGCCAAGCTTGTGGCATCATAATTAAAAAGACTTGAGGCTGTAATTGCTGCCAAAGGTGCATCGACAAAGTATTGAGCAAAGGCTATGAATAGTTATGTACATGTGATTTCTCCGTTTTTTTATTTTTAATAAATTTGCAAAAACCTCAAGTAAACTTTTTTCACGTTGTCATTATGGGGTGTTGTGTGTAGAATTCTGAGGAAAAAAATTAATTGAATCCATTTTGGAATAAGGCTGTAACATAACAAAATGTGGAAAAAGTGATGCACTGTGAATACATTCCGGATGCACTGTACTGGAGGACGTTGGGGTGGATTTTAGGAAGAAACCCTGTGATTATTTAGATTTTAGAGAGTTGTCTCCTGGACTGTACTCTCCCCCAGCCCCTACTAAAATCTGAGACACATTGCACAACTTCTAGGTGACGAAACATTGTAATGTGTGGCCCTTTTAAACACAGACATTACATTCTACTGTGCAGAATGGACAACATTCTAGGTATCTCTGGCACTGACCTCCAGGGGTTTAAGTCCTGTCTGACTGATAGGAAAGAGATTGTTGGTCTTGGCAACAGCAGGTTCAGCTCAGTGCCAGTCACACTAAGAGATTTGTCCTCTGCTCTTCTGTATCTATACTCTTCCCGTTGGCCATATTATTCATAGCTTTGGACTGGGTTATCATTTTTATCTGGATGATTCACAGCTCTATTTCAATGTCAAAAACAAAACTTCATCAGAGCTTTTTGAAATTAAAACCTGGATGGAGCAGAACTCTTTAACTCTTGTTCATGCATTTCTTTTTGTATTAAATCTAATATTATATTCTGGTTTATTCTTTCTTTTATTCTTTTGCTTTTATTCCCTAATGCTTTTGCATATCCTGTGTTATTGTTTTTATTGTTCTACGCAAAAACTATTTGTATCATTTTGTTTTCAGTCCCTTGAGTATGGGAAAGGCACCATATACATAAAACGTATTATTATTGTTAGTAATTATTATTGTTACTAATTTATTATTATCATTACATCTTACTATGTTTTATGCTACTAATAAAGCAGTAAGGGACATTAGTCAGCTGATACTGCCTAGAGTTAGTGACCATAATTTACAGTTTTGTGTTTACAATTAATAAGTACCTTGCATGCTAAACATTTGACTAGCGGTTATCTCACTATTAGACCAAGAAATCTTTACTAGAGGGACATAAAGACCAGAAACTCTACAAGGTACACACAAAAGTCTGGCCTATAGCATACTGAGAAAACATTCAGGACTCCTTTTCCTATAGGCCAAAGGCCTGTTACTTAGCACAATACTGAAAATCAATGATCTAACAACCTGTTTCCAGCTGGGATTCTCCAGCTTGCAGCCAAAAGCTGGCATTAGTGGGACTGGCTATAAATTGTGAGAACAACACCAGACACATTTTATGCATAATAATACATGATTAGAAAAAAATCTTTTGTGCAGATGGTAAATGTTACAAAGAGACAGCTGCCCACAAGAAGGATTCTGTACAAAAAAAGAACAGCCATATTTCTACAGATAAAAAAATTATCATTCATTTATTTAAAACAATGCAAATCTTGCACGTTTTACAAATGCAATTTCAAGACGTGTCTGTAACACATGCAATGGGGCATTTAAATAGCAATATGGAAAAAAAAACTGGCTATAATGTTTTTATTTGGAAATTATCCATCTATCCATGGATTCAATAATGCAGTTTTATAATAAAATGTACAATCATGCTCATAAGTTTACATGCCCTGGCAAAATTTGTGAAATATTAGCCATTGTTTGGAAAATATTTGGAAAGGATGAATAGTCAATTTAAAACCTGGAAGTGCTGCAGTGACTTTGATGGATATGAAGCCACAGGGAAAGCAAAAAAACTGTCAAGGGACCAGCAAGAAAAAGTTTCTGATTTGCATAATTCAGTAAAGGTACACAAAAAGATAACCAGAGATCTGAAAATGCCTGTCAGTAGTGTTCAAACTTTGATAAAAAACTGGAAAGTTAGGGATTCTGTTGTTACCAGGTAGACTAACCCATATTTCAACCATAACTGCCAGGAACATTTGTCGAGCTGCCAAGAAAAACCCACAAATCACTTCAGCTGAGATATAGGCTTCTCTGCAAACAAGTGATATTGTTATATCAAGTTGCACAATAAGGAGGTACTTGAAAAAAAGTGGAATACATGGTCTAGTTGCAAGAAAAAAAGCCTTTACTTTGCCAATGCCACAAAATAGCCCTCTTACAATATGCCAAACAGACAAGCCTCAAAACCTCTGGAATAAAGTCATTTGGAATGTTAAGACCAAATTGAACTTTACGGTCATAAACATAAATGCTATATTTGGAGAGTGATGCAACAAGGCCCATGACACCATCCCTACTGTGAAACATAGAGGTGGATCTCTGATGTTCTGACCTACAGTGGCACAGGTAACTTAGTGAAAATTAATGGAAAGTTGAATGCAGCGTGTTACTGAAAAATATTGGAGAACAACTTGCATTCATCAGCCTGGAAGCTTCCAACATGACAATGATCCAAAACACAAGGCCAAGGTGACCCTTCGGTGGCTACAGCAGAGAAAAGTGAAGGTGCTAGAGTGGCCATCACACTCTCCTGACCTCAATTTCTTTGAGCCACTTTGGGGAGATCTCAAACGTGTAGCTCATGCAAGACAACCCAAGAAAATACAGGAACGGGTGGCTTTTCACCAAGAAGAATGGGCAGCTCTATCACCTGAGGAAATCAAGGGCCTCATCCACAACTATCACATGACTGCATGCCAACATTGATGCTAAAGGGGGCAATAATCATTGTTTCTTCTTTTTCCTTCATCCAAGCCCAGCATTCAATATGGGCTGTTAGGTACACCACTCAGGATTATTGTGAGCCAGAAAATTAACCAAAAGATGATCCAAAGTCATGGACAATCCAAATATCATAGTCAGGATAACAATGTATTAATATGAACAAAACCAAAGGGCAAGGAAAAGGGCAAAGACAAGGGCATTGAAAGAAAGAACTGAATTCAAATCCAAAGAAACTTTAACTACTTGGTCTGCTTGATAAATAAGCTAACTAGCAATAAGAATTTGGTTGTCAAGAATATCCACCAGATACTGAACATGCCACACACCATCATATTTATACCAAAAGTACCAGTCACTGACCCAGGTTCTTCATGAACAACAATGGGAATGTGTCAACAAAACGGTGTTTAGTAAATAAAATAAATACATAAATAAAGACATTAACAAAAATCAACACCTTTAAAATAGAAACAGAAGTGAAAACTAAGATCATAAATTTTAAATCTTCATGTATAAAAATTCCATACTATATAAAGAACTATAAAATGAATCAAAAAATACAGGAATGCAGACTAAATTGCATTCTGGTTCTATAAAATTTGTCTCCAACTGCATTCTGAAGTCTGTCAAGTCAGAAGCATGTGAGGGTAAAAAACAGACAAAGAAAAAACCCTTAGAAGACTCCATATATAAAAGAAATCACAATGGTACCTGCTGGCATTGCATTAATGTAGCAGGGATTTGCTTGGTATACAAAATTTCCCTGTGTTGTTTCCAAGTGTTTGTGTACCTGTATATTAATATGTGATATCCTGCCCAATGACAGGGTTCTATACACATTGGAAAAGAATAGCTTACATGTAGTCAAAAACAACAGCACAAAAGTACTTAACCAAATTTTAAAAAAATTGGATCCACTGGATAGTCAGAAAGGACATGTAGTTGAATTTTTAAGGGAACCTCAATTTTATCAGGCAGTTGGCAGCAATTGCATTGGAAAGATGGAGTGTACAGTGGTTAGCTAGGACCGTTGCAGAGAGAGGCTAGTCTCAGATTTTACATTTTAAAATGGCACCTACAGTACCAAAAGAGAACAGACTGTCCTTTAGCAGTTTACCATACTCAGTGATGTTAAAGCAGCTTCCAATATTATGGCAAAACCTGATGGAAAACAGTCAGTTTAAAGGGAAAAGAACAAAAGGACTAGGAGAAGAACATTCGGGGGGAAAAAAAAGATTTGTCATTTTGCAAAATCAAAGTGGTAGCTTTGTTTTCAAAACTTGGTCAAAACACACAATTAGAGGTGCTGTTGTCCAACAAAAACTTTTGATGACAAGAGTTAATAGATTGTTTATATTTCGCAAAGCTTTGACACAGAGTTTGTGGAAGAAATTAACATATTAAAGAAAGAAGTTGACCCACTACTAGGATAAGTAATTATAATAATAATTCTTTGCATTTATATATAGCGCTTTTCTCACTACTCAAAGCGCTCAGCGATTGCAGGTTAAGGGCCTTGCTTAAGGGCCCAACAGAGCAGAGGCCCTTTTGGCATTTACAGGATTCGAACTGGCAACCTTCTGATTGCCAGTGCAGATCCCTAGCCTCAGAGTCACCACTCTTGATAAACCGATTTCAGTCTGAAACCAACAAGGGGAAAACTTGTCCATTGTATGTTATGTAATCTTACAGCAAATGCTGAAGAGGGAGCATTCTTCACAGCATCTTGTTACAGCAGAGTATGGGGGGTGGGTGTAGGGGGTATATTTGTGGATGACTGAATTTGCATAACACTGCTGAATTAATGCTCACATATCACACTCTGATTGGTTAAAAGACATGAGGTGTTTTAGCCTAGAGCATAACCAACCTAAAATAAATGTCTTTCTCCATTATTTCTTTGTTCTTCAATATCTCATGAATTCAGCTCTTATGTTATGAAAACTGTATATGTATCAACTGATAAAGTCTTACTTGGTGCATGAAAGAACATTACATCAGACAGTTCCTTGAACCATCTCCCTGGAACATTCTGCTTGTTTACTTGAGCATTTCCATTCTCTTCATGACATTTCTAAAACAAATGCTTATATATTTCAAATTCTATCTATATATACATATACATCCATCCATCCATTTTCTAACCCACTGAATCCGAATACAGGGTCACGGGGGTCTGCTGGAGCCAATCCCAGCCAACACAGGGCACAAGGCAGGAACCAATCCAGGGCAGGGTGCCAACCCACCGCAGGACACACACAAACACACCCACACACCAGGGCCAATTTAGAATCGCCAATCCACCTAACCTGCATGTCTTTGGATTGTGGGAGGAAACCGGAGCGCCCGGAGTAAACCCACGCAGACACGGGGAGAACATGCAAACTCCACGCAGGGAGGACCCGGGAAGTGAACCCGGGTCTCCTAACTGCGAGGCAGCAGTGCTACCACTGCGCCACCGTACCGCCCTATACATATACAGTATATATAAAATATATAATAAAGCAAGGCCTGTGTGTCTAGTTCCTCTGTTCAATCTGATTGGTCAGTTTGGTTTTGGCAAAGCAACAAAATTTGAAGTGCGAGTGTGAGACACAAGAGAAGAAATAAAGGTACCATTGAGAAAGTCGCTTTCAATGATAGAAAGAATAAAACCGGATTGGAAACAAGAAAGGGATCTTGAAAATAATGACAGAGTATGAGAATCAGGCTTTACAGGGATGTGATCGAGAGAGGGAGCACCGGTGAATAGACGTTCACACACACAAATAAAAAGGAAAGGCGCTGAAGGCAAGCATAGATGCTTCTTAAGATGGAAAGGGCAGCTCTTCACTTAGGTTTGTTTGAGTATTTCAGCCAAATTTCAAATTTAAATGGAAACATTTCTTGTGGTTACAAATGAATATTCGTGTTGAATAAAAAGAAAAGGCTTTTAGTACTTTGGCTAAACGCTTATCTACTCACACTAGTGGCAACCACCAAGAACTATTTCACCATTCTTGCCAAACCTCTGCCTTGGCATATTCTACCAAAGTTCAAAACTGGCACAAAGAAAGCTAAATTAGAAAGCTAAATCAGTCCAGCATGCTTGCTCTAGAAAAGCTCATTATACATTTAATCTCTGATGCTCCATCTGCCTTAATATTAAAATTTAAGGCTGATCAGTTACATGTTATTTTCTTGACATTCTTTTATTTTTTCACTCAGTACATGTAACGTTATTTACTCCATCTTTCCTTACCCTTATTATTAAGTTTCCTTACCCCTATACTGTCCATTTGATTATTTAAAGCTTATATGAGTAACATTTATTCTTTTTACTTCAATATCCAAAACACTGCTTGTTACATTGTTTGCAACACACATTGTATTAGCATTTATTTTTGAAAGTAACAGCCTAGGAACTAAAGATTCACTGATTGATCTCCAGCCTCTTTATCCGCCTTACAGGTTTGACTGGTGTCTGTGAGCTGCTTGCAGTCTTTCAAGTTCATCTAAAGGGTAATAAAGAATTAACTACTTGTGTGACACCCAGAAGTGTGCAAAAACGACTGCTGTGTGAAGTGCTAATGAGGTTTTCATTACATACTATCCAAGTATTTTGACTCCTTGTTTCTTGCTCAATAGCCCTTTATCTCCATTTGAGATTTCTGAGCCTGACAGTTCAGGGCTATCATCTATCTATCTGGCTTTAATAAAGTTTGTTGAAGCAAAGTTCAGTCTTTTATTACTAAAAATGTATGTTAAGCTTACAACAGATTAAGCAAAGAAATAAAAAATTAAAAAGCACCGATAATTTTCCATTTAAAGTAGTGCATATATTTAAGAAAGATTTAATTCACCAATTCAACAACTGTGACATTTTAAGTGTATTTCAAAACCCTTATTATTTAATATCTATAGACCCTCGGTCTGTCATTACAGTGCCAGAAGTCTAACCAATTTGCATTTTGTATATTTTAAATGTCTCCTTCTCTCTCTGGATTCAGTAGCACTGTAAAATTAGAAAAATTGAAAAAATCCCTTTGGCCATGATCTCACTAAGTAGTAATATTTTAAAGGCAAGTATTCCTTAATATGTCATTTGTGATGGCCTGGTAAGGAAATTTTTAAATTAATTCCTTTGTTTGATGCTAACAATTAAAGCAGCAATGCAGTGCTATGAAATAATTTAAATATGTTGACATTGTCAAAGCCTTTTACATCAAACTTGGTATTTTAGCATATTCTTCTACATGAGGGCTCTCAATAGTCTCACCGCTGTGTTATTAAACTGTCATGTTTGTTCCTTGTAGCAACACAACTTGATTTATAAACATTTCTATCATGTTCTGTTTTTGAAGGATTTACATAAGGTACCGGTACTGCTTTAATAATGCTATTGTTGACATTCATAATAACAAGAGAAACAGTTAATTTTATAAGACACACTTGGCTATGATGGAGCAGGGGTTAGTGTACCTGTCTCACAGCCCTAGGGAGCACGGTTTGGCACCTAGCCTGGTGGTCACTGTCTGCGTACAACTTTCACATTCTCCCGGTGTCTATGCAGGCTTTCACCAGGGATTCTAGTTCTCTGCCATTTCCCGTAAACATACTAGTTGGACAAGGAAATCTAAATTCATTTGGTCTGAATTACTATAAATTTGTGTATTCCTTTCATGAACCGCATCCATTGGTTTCTGTCCTATTCAAAATAATTTTGGAATAAAATCCAGCCTGATCCAACTCCTTAATAGCAAAAGTCCACCCTGAAAATGAATACATGTACTGTATAAGGAGTGAACATTTACTCTTATAAATAAAAGAGATGAAAAACTGCTGCAAAATCTTGAGGTCTGAACTTCTAACAGTGCTATTTTTTAAGATTTCATTTTATTTATATTAAATATTCTTTATCCTTATGCAAAAATCAAGAAAGTGCAGTGTTCTTAGATAGATAGATACTTTATTAATCCCAAGGGGAAATTCACAATATTTACAGCAAATGCTTTTTTACTATTTTTATTTTGTGTCAACATATGGAGATCAATGCTGCATATGCTGGTCTCAATAAAGGAATGTGTGCAGGCATTCAAGAATGTGACAATCTAAGGGTTAAATAGTCGTTTGTACAGACAGCCCAGCATACTGTGCCATACACTGAGGTAAACTGAACAGCTATTCTAGCAAAGATGAAACCAAACCAAATGGAACACTGTTCTTTTTTCTGCCCTAAGGGCTTTTTTGCAAGTCTACAGTAGCTTCAGCATTACTCTTTTCTGTTCTTTTACAGAAAAGATAATGGTTCATGTCTGGTCAAATTGCTTACTGTTTATTCATATTTTACTACAGTTTAATTCTCAACAGGGTATTACACTCCTTGATTTTCAATATAGCAAAGCATAGGAACTACATATCCTATCACAATAGTTCCACAAGTCTTCTTTTATACGCATATAACGTGTGCATTTAATAATATTCTTTCCTCTCTGCATATATATGTATATATAAATATAAATATTCCACATTCAATGTTTCCAAAGTAAAACAGCAGGATTTTCAATTTCTTCACGTTTTGTACTTCCTCTTTCTCCTTATTACCATTATTATATATTCAAAATGCAACAAAACTTTAGTTTTTATGAGTTTATTTCTTCCTGTTACTTTTCACTGTTCACTATTTATTTAGTGTTTTTGCAATTATTGAAATATTTGATATTTTAATTTAAATTCACTCTCCAAAATTAGTTAGATATTCAGCTAGTGCCTGAGAAATGCGTTCATTTTGAGGTATACAGTACAGACTTTCATTGTGTTTTTATCATGGTTCCAGAGAGTGGTGATATGCTGCATTTTTGGTTGGTTATACACATAAGAATTTCACTGTACCATGAACGTTGTACTGTATACTCTCAAACCCTCCCGCATGGTAAAGTGTCTTATGAGGATTGGTTTAAGAGTATAAAGGTAGAAGACAAAAAGAGTGACACTGCCTTTAACACAATTTCTGATTCTGTTTCTAGAACCGATTCATTTGTTGACCAATGACGTCACTTCATTGGGATTTTTTGCAAAGTTTTATGTTATTTAATGTTTGATTTTGCATTTAGTCCAATCTTGAGTATTCCAAGGATTTGGAATTTAGAAAATTAATTTCAGTACTTCTTTCATCCCTTCAGTTTATTTTCTGGAAGAGTAATTTTTTCCAATATATTTTTGATATTCATGTGCCATCATTTTGTTTTCTACAGTACAGGTGTCACTTGAAGTTGTTTTCTGTTGTTTTTATTAGCCTTCTGTTTCTTCTTTGTAACCAACACAAGCTGTGATGTGTTTTAATTGGGGTGGCAGTAAAATGGCCAGCATCATGAATTTCCTTGTTGCCTAATATTGTTAAGGCTTTGGTGCACAGTATTTTTGAATTAATTTTGCCCTTTTGCTTTGGGTACAGTTTTGGTCCTTATTCATTTTTCCCCTGTGCTATTCCTTTGCTAACGAAACACATATCCACTCTGGCCCAGATGCCACCTCTTCATGTTTAAACAAGAAGTGCAACTGGGGTCATTTATAAACTTAGCATTGTGAAACCTGGGGGATATCTTTCATTTATCTACTCGCAATACCATTTCTAACTGAATGACTGAATGTTGGGGTATTCTCAGCTGACACATCAAACAGTTTTTACATTTCACTTGATATATATATATATATATATATATATATATATATATATATATATATATATATATATATATATATTTCATTTGATTTATACATATACATACATCAAAGTTGCAGCAATGCACGTGGTATTTCATTACTAACTTGATTCCTTTTTTAAAACTACTAACTTTGGCCATGTTACTCTTCCTTCATGTGACATTTGCAATAATAAACTGTGTTGCTGATGCCCCATGGAGGATAATCACAAATAAAGAAAAATTAAAATTTATGCACATTTTATGCATTTTAATATGTTACTCAATGTCATAGCTCTGGATTTGTAAAAAGCAAAAATGGTCTTGTTATGTTCTGTATATTTAAAGGCTATAAATTACATTTATTGGCTTTATAGATATTTTAGTAACTCTTACAAAAACAAATAACTGAACATTTTTACCAAAATATAACATTTTAAGTAATTTCAAATTAAACCTGAATTGAGAATTGTGGGGCTATTTCTTCAAGGATGGACTATATAACAAGTCCAACCATGGAGTAGGAAATTTTTGTTCTATAATACCAAAGAAGCTGCAGGTATTCATTCCAAGCAGTTCCTTAATCTAAAATCAATTTCACATGTTAACTGAGTGCCTCATTTATTACATTTCCTTACCAAATCTTATTGTTTGTAATCTACCAAATAAGAAGTAGCGAAAATTTAATATTTCTATGATATTCATAGTGCTGCAGTGTACTCATTAGCTTTGTTGCCTAATATCTCCAAACAGGATTTCCAAATCCTGGCCTGAGCCACTTTCTGTGTTCAGATTGCCCACTCTCCTTTTGTTCATGAAGTGTAGACATGAATGTTTGCCATAAAATGGACTGGTGCGCTGGTTTCCCACAAGCCCGAATTACATTAAGCACACTTAGTGTCAATTAAATGGACTGATGGTTTGATTAATGGCCATTATTCTCTCTCAGACATTTCTGATTAAGTAGAATGAATGGTTGAATAAGTCAGACAACTAACTTGACATTTTCCTATAATAGCAAGAACTAGTTTCTGATTACAAAACTAAGGCGGAAGAAACCAATAACTGAGTTACCTAATCCAGAAGCAGAGACGGGATTTATGACATTGCTTTTTAGGTTATGAAAACAAAAGGAACTGCTCTCCTCGCATTGTATGTGACAATAAAGATTTCTAGTAT
This sequence comes from Polypterus senegalus, assembly GCF_016835505.1. Taxonomy (NCBI): domain Eukaryota; kingdom Metazoa; phylum Chordata; class Cladistia; order Polypteriformes; family Polypteridae; genus Polypterus; species Polypterus senegalus. The sequence continues at coordinate 50,471,713 of NC_053161.1, forward strand.
CTAATCTCTAAATACTGTTGTTATTATTTATTTATTTATTGCTATATATTTCAAAGTATTATTATCTATTCACTTACCTATATATTATTTTATCTATTTATAGAACAGTAGAGTGCTTTACTTTTATTGTACTTGCCCAGTTTTTATGATCACGTTGAACTGCAGCAATGGGGAACATTATCCCGTGCCACTGTATGCCGCAATACTCTCTATGAATGGTATAACATAAAACAACTTGATTTAAAATATTTTAAATACTGTAAGTAATGGTTTTGGAAATCTTTCATATTGTAGGCATAGAGGTGGAGCAAGCCATTTAATTAAACATGAAGTTCAATTTACAAATTGAATTTACCTCACATTTATAAATATTTTGAACAAAAACTACACTTACTGTGTCATTCCTGGATGAGGGTTACCTCTCCCTGCTCTGCATATTACATTCTCTTAGTCCTTCTTTTCAAACATATTAGTTTGTTAGATCCTCCATCTACTTGCTCTTACAACAGAAATTGGTCCCTCTAGGAATATCCCAGATTTGTCCCGATATATTCTACTCCTACTCACCTTTTATTTTCCTTTCTGTCTCTCAGTCCAAAATGGAACTAACATACTTGTCACAACTGACCTGCTGATACTCTATCATGGGGCAAGCTTTAAACCTAGGGTAGATGCACTAAACATTCCAAGTCACAATACTTTTTAGTGCCCCTAAACAACTGCATCTCCCAGGTGACTTGTATTATTTGAAAAACACAGATACACTTGAACACATTTGGCCCACACACTCTCTAGGATGAGCAGTCAGGTCCTGATTGTTTCAGGAAAGAATCAGTTGCTACCATCATAGGTTGTTCAAATCTTGTTCTTTCACTCTGTGGCTCTTTGAGTAGGTACTTCTGTAGAAACATTTGGAACTCTGGGTCTTACTAACCTTTGGTATTCTGCTTTTACTGGCATTTCCTTTTCATACAATTTCTGACATCCTTTTGTACCTGGCAACTCACTGCTAGGTGTGCCTCCCATCACATAAAAAATATGTCTGAATCACAGTTTTTATTTTAACTGCTAAGAATAAAAATGAATTATTTACTTGAAGCTAGTAGGGGTAAAATAAATAAAAACAATTTAAATTTAGTATCCAAAAAGACTTTTGAAATGTGTTACACAAGCAATATAAAATGATAAATTTCTTTCTATCTCAGTGCGTAGGAGAAAGCTTGGCAGAGAACAGTACAGTAGACTGTTAGGTGGTAAATTCATTAATGCTTTTCAGAGCTTTTGCAGCGGGTAATATAATCAAGAATCCAAAACTATCACTAGAGACATATGAATATTCAGTTTTAATTTTAGTTCTGCACTTATGAAGTAAAGGAGAATAAAGTTTTTAAGATGCTTGTCTTTCACTGCTGCTGAACAAAGGAATTACTCAGTGGAATGCTGATGCTTGTATAAAAAAAACAGAAAAACAACTTATTTAAGATGACTCATCATCAGGGAATATTATAGGAACTCTAACCAGAACAAAAAGAAGGAGATGAAATGAAATTATCAGGTAATGTTTTGTCAACCTATTTATTACTTAATCTACTGTAAACTTGTCCTGGCAAGGTTCATGGTGTAATACATGCATAAAACAACATTGGTACTAGTATCAAACACACAAAAAATAGAATTTAGTGTTACTGACTTGAACAAAAATAAGCAGATGGGTGCACAAGGAATGGAATATATACTATCCAATAAAAAGGGTGGGCTTATTTGTTTCCTCTAGCATAAAGTTCACACAGACATAATGAATGCAAAATTGCAGACATAGTGTGTAGAAAATTGCAAACTAAGAACTAAAGACACAATGAACTCGCTGTTCATTAAATACAGAGTGCCAATAAATAAATACTATCCCTAATCTGTCTGTTGTAACTGGACATGGTGCTGACAGGCATGATGAGAGGAATGATTGTGCAGTAAAAGGTATTCTACGAGCACTGAAAGAGAATGAGCTATAGCTAAAGGTGCTCCAGGATAATGCAATGGGGACAAGATAGATTGAACAAGTTATGACCACCTTTAATATTAACATTATCTTCTTTTCTACCACTGAATTGGGTCTACCCTATACAGTTTGCTTTTCTGATCAGTTTACTCAGATGCTCAACATCTTTTGTGCTTGTGTTCCTCCCCCACTTTATCACACCACATTACTGATGATAGAATACACAAATTAAAACAACAACAACAACAGTTGCTAAAAAACAACTAAACAATTTTCATGCTTTGATTCCCCCCAACACCCCAAAGCCATGTGTGTTGAGGTAAACCGGTACCTTAAAACTGGCTGGTGTTAAGTAAAGGTAGGTGTGCAAGAGTATGGCTTGCGATGGACTGGCTCCTTGTCTAGTATTCTTTACGGCCATGCTTATTGTGAAATTAGATTATGCTATAGCCCTCCTCAACCTTGAAATGGAAAAAGCTGGGTTTAGAAAAATGGTAGGTAGATGGAAAAACATCTTGTTTATACAATAGCATGTTCATCTGATATTATCTCTTGGGGAAAAATATAATCTTAAGAAACACTGAAAATAGCATGTTAAAGTTTCATACCTTTCATCTATATACATGTTTTATGACTATTCTATTACTATATTAGATTTATTGTGTTAATAAAGGATCTGATTTTGCAACTAATGGATTATTTTGCTAATCAAAGACTTATTTAAAGTAATCCAAAAGAAAGGCCAAACTAAAGCCTTATAGCAGGATTAGGTGCAGGTATTAGGATAAACCAGAACATTTCTCTAAATATAACCGAAAGGTCTATGTAGAGAGGTAGGAAAGGTCACAATGTGCAATTAAAAAAAAAGCAAAATATACAATTATATCAGTCGCATGTCTACCCTGTTTATAAGTCTTTTACTGTAAACATTGGCTTCCCTTGCCAGGTGTAACAGCAAGGTGTACAAAGTGGCAAGGTTGTACAGCCGGTGTCTTTGCCACTTTACAGTGTCTAGACCCAGGTACATATAGAAGATTTTCTGTGGGGCCTGTAGACTCCTCCAGCAATCCCAAGGTATACTGTTAAGAGTAATATTTTCCACCATTTGTGAGTGTGCATGACTATAACCTGAAATAGACTTGTACCCTGCTCAGGCCTGGTCTGTATCTTGTGTCAAGATAGGATTCGGCTTCACAACAGTGCAGTAGGGGGAAAAAAAAATTAGGTTTAGGAAATGTAGGCATGGATAATGCAAATATTTTGTAAGTTCTTTCTAAATGCAAATATGTGATTTCAATATAAAGATACTTTTGACAGCTTTTATCCAGAGGTTATCTGTCCAGTAAATAAAGCAATATTGGAACTATTTATGTCATAATTAACCATTACATTTTGAAGAAAAAAGTATTTGTTCCAGAATGATAATGAATTTCTTTAAATGACCCCCATTTACTTGTACAGGATATGCAGTAACAGAGACAAGTGTGTTACACTGACTAATTTATATAGCTATATATATATATATATATATATATATATATATATATATATATATATATATATATATATATATATATATATATATATAATTATGCAGTTTAATTATATTCAGCATCACACACACATGCGAGTGTGCGACGTTGTATGGACCAAGCAAAGGTAATTCCATGACATGCCAGGGGGTGGCGGGGTACACTAAACCTTCTTCTGTCATTACTACAGACCAGCCATGGGAAAACCTGATTCAGTGCTGACGATGCCGGTCAAGGCACCCAGGAGAAGCCCACATCTGGCTCTAGCGCCCAGAAGAACGTCACATCCGGCTCAAAGGCGGACGTCAGAAGGACATCACTTCCAGTTCCCCTACATCACTTCCAGTCTGATCCTTTAAAGCCACCATCTTTTCCAACCCTCGCCAGTTCTGTTTTGGACTTAGTATTGTCAACAGCTCTGTGCTACTTTCAAAAAACCATTTGCAGCCAGGAATATTATACGGGTGGTTGCCCCAAACCCTTTTATGTGTGTTGAATCTGTTCCTTTTTACAACAGGCATACAACTGCCAGTTTTTAACTGGTAAGTGTTATTTTTTTTAGCTTTTCCTGTATCTATTACATATGAAAACATTTTACTTTACGCCTCAGAATCTGTACTTGTACTTATTTTTAGCTCCAGATAACTATTATTATTAATGACAAAGCAAATACCACTGCAATATACTCTATTTTAATAAAATTTGTTTTGCAATATAACTTATATTAAAAGTAATCGGTCAGAAAATTGTGTGCTACCAAAAAGGATTATATTTAAAGAAACAATAAAAGGAAAAATGTAACCCCTCAACAGAAATAGGGATTTTTTTTGTTGCTTTGAATTACATTTTTCTGAAGCATATTAAGATCATGTGCAATAAAAAAGGAACTGTACAACGTGAAATTTGACATAATTCCTGCTATTCAGTACTGTACAAGCTTTATTTACTGGACAGATAACCTCTGGATAAAAGCCTTCAAAAGTATCTTTATACTGAAATCTTCATCATGGCATTATCAATTAAAAAAAAAAGCAATTCATGTTTAGTTGCATTTTACTTATTTACTTATTTTACTTATTTACTAAGATTTGTATCTATAATCTATAAATCCACAACTGGTTCAGTTACCCACTGAAATTACCACAACTGTTCACCAGTCACATGTTGTGCTGTGGTTGAGCCTACCGTGCCATGGGAAACAGGCATGTAGGCAGCTCATGAGTGGTAGATAGAGAAATACACAGATTTGAAGGGAGAATGTATACAGGCTGGGTGGAGAGCTGTCACCAACCCTTATGAGGTAGGAAACCGAGGCTACATGGGGCCAGTTACACAGCATTTCCTGTGGGGCATTGGAGTGATTGGAGCCAAGCTAAAGAAGGCATCGAAGGAGTTGTTAATTAGACCACCATAAAACAAAAATAGCATTTATTTCTACAGACGATTTTCATACACAGGATGTACTTCAAAGTGCTTTACAGGACGGAAAAGTTACAATAAAAAAAAATGCAGTTCAGAATATCCATCCATCTATTCATTTTCCAACCTGCTATACCCTAACTACAGTGTCAGGGGGGTCTGCTGGAGTGGTGGCTCTGAGGCTAGGGATCTGCTTTGGCAATCGGAATTTTGCCGGTTCGAATCCTGTAAATGCCAAAAGGGACTCTGCTCTGTTGGGCCCTTAAGCAAGGCCCTTAACCTGCAATTGCTGAGTGCTCTGAGTAGTGAGGAAAGTGCTATATAAATGCAAAGAATTATTATTATTAAATAATTAATCTCAGCCAACACTGGGCACAAGGCAGGAAACAAACCCTGGGCAGAGCGCCAGCCCACTACAGCAGTTCAGAATAAGAAATACATAAACATACACACATTATTAGTAGATAGGGGAGACAATAAATTTGTAAAAATTAATACGATGATAAGATCAGATGGCAAGGAGAACCCCCCCAAAAAAAAAACTAAACAAACCTCTAGATAAGCTAGGGGGAAAAAAAAACCCAAAATCTTTAGGGATTCCAAGGCCAAAATACCATCCAGCCCCCATTGGGCATATAGAGAAAAGGGTCCTAGGGCTGGCTAATGGGGTAGTAGGGAGACATCCCTGCTATTGCCTCCAACCTTCCTAGAAATAGAGTGAAACATCTATGAAGAGGGGTCTGCTGAAGCCAATCCCAGCCAACACAGGGCACAAGGCAGGAACCAATCCTGGGCAGGGTGCCAACGCACCGCAGGACACACACAAACACACCCACACACCAAGCACACACTAGGGCCAATTTAGAATCACCAATCCACCTGGATCTATGAAGGGTTTTTACTAGCTGATGATCTTTTAGTTGGCCCAGTGTATTTCGTGGGTATTCCAACAACCTGTGCAAGAAACAATGAAAAAAATGCTTTCTACACTGTCGACCACATTTAGGTTTGCATTAAAATATAACAGGCTCACATGCAGGTTGCAGCTCATGTTTTGTGCTTGGTTTTCTCAAGGCACTGCAGTTTTTATCTAATATCCCAAAGACGCGCATGTCAGGTTAGTTAGTGACTATACAGAGTATATCGTCATTTACTCCTACATTTTGCCTGATTTTGACATGTAAGACTTTAAGATGACTGCACACCGAAATATGAATTAAGAATAAATGGATGGACTGATTTAAAAAAGAAATTTTTTTTTATTTGCTTTAAACTGTGCTAGATTTTCACACACTGATACTTCTTTTTTTTTTGTTGTGTAATTACTGGAATTAAAAAGAATGATGCACAGCCTAATACTGCTTAACAGTTTTGAATGACCTTAGTTGGCAGAGTAGAATCTAAAATACACTACTTAATAAGCTGGTAGACTCAAAGTGCTGAGCATTTAAAGAAGCCGAGAGGAAAATAAAAGACATATGCATAGTGTATTTAAATAAAGCAAATTAAATATTACAAGCGCATCTAAGTATTCTTTATTAAAGCAATATTAATCATATTCTTCACATCGGGGAAGTCTATTTTTGTGTGTCTTTTCATATGAGAATATACAGCTACAGTAATCGGTTAAAGTGTTTCAAGTAGTACTCAATTTTCAGTTCTGCTGAAGCTATGTAGAACAGCATGCCATTACAAATTCTAAACTTCCATCCATTTTCTATATCTCATATTCCTGTAAATAGACTGTAGTTTGCTTGAGGCAATCTTGATGTTAACTATTTATGGAGAAGAAAACTACTGTTTCATGCTATTGTACCTATAGGTAAAATATAAATGAACATTAGATGATGCATACAATTTGACTTTTTTGAAATTCCTTCAAATAAAGCTACTACTTTCACTAATAAAACATAAAACAATGAAGCATTCATCATATATATATATATATATATATATATATATATATATATATATATATATATATATATATATATATATATATATAGTACAACAGTATTATATATTATATTCTCATATCTGTTTTTTCAGTTTAAAATCATGGGGGACCAGAAACTATCCTGGCAGCACTGGACACAATGCGTAAACAAATACCCTGTCTAGGAAAGAAAGTGCAACAGTACAGAGGGTGCACTTGTACATGCAGTCCACAAAGCCAATTTAGAATCACCCAATAAACTTATCCACGTTAATTAATTTTAAATATGGGTATTAAATTGGTTCAAGTGGCAACTTGACGTCCGTCCGGCTCAATAACAAACGTCAGGGACATCACTTCCAGGTTACGACTCACTTGCAGTCGATCGTTGAGAGCAGGGTGTTTTCAAACTCGCAAATCTTTTTCAGAGCAAAGTCTGTAATCCAAAACCCTTTAGCCCGCAGGATATTCTCGAGTGGTTGCCCCAAACCCTTGATTGCATGTTAACTGTTGCCTTTCAACAGGCATACAACTGCCAGTTTAAAAGCAACAGTTAATTTTAGCTTTACTGAACTATTCACAATGAAAAAGGCAAGCCCAGAATCTCTACATTTTACACATTTTTAGATCCAACTACTATTATTAAATTGGAAAAATCAAATGCCAAGATAACAGTGTTAAAAAAATTTCCGTGCATAATTATATTTAAAATAAGAGAAATGTTTATTGTAAAAAGGAATTTAAAGAAATAAGGAAAATGTAACAACGATACAAAATAGATTATTAGGCTGAAACATCTAACATATTAACCTCATTGCAAAAAAGGAATGTACATACTGAACAGTTAACATAATACTGCTAACAATACTGTATTGACAGCTATTTACTGGAATAAAGTGTCCTGTTTAACTTCTAAAATATCTTTATACCTGAATCTTCATCATGGATTATAATTATATAAAATAATTCATGTTTAGTTCATTTACTTATTTACTTATTTTACATTTTTTACTAGTTTGTAACTATAATCTATATCCACAATGATCAGTTAACATAATTGCAACGGGCACCAGTACATAGTTGGCTGGGTGAACCTATGCATGGGAACAGCATGTAGGCAGCTCATAAGTTTATAGAGATACACAGATTTGAAGGGAGATGCATACGGCGGGTGAAGTCACCAGCCCTTGGAGAAACCGGGACTACATGGGGCCAGTTACACGCTTTCCTTGGGCATTAGTGATAGCCAATAAAGAAGGCTCGAAGGGTTGTTAAGAGACCACATAAACAAAAATAGCAATTTTTTTTCTAAACGATTTTTACACAGGATGTACTTAAAGTCTTTACAGGGGCCCGGGAAAAAATTCAATAAAAAATGCAGTTAGAATATCCATCCATCTATTCATTTTTCCCAAACCCCTTTCCCCAACTACATGTCAGGGGTCTGCTGGAGTGGTGGTTGAGGTAGGGATCTGCGGGGGTGGGGTTTTGCGTTAATCCCGAAAAGCCAAAAAGGGCTCTGCTTTTTGGGCCCCGCAAGGCCCCCAACCCCGGGCGGTGCTCTGGGGGAGGAAAGTTATATAAATCAAAAAAAATTATTAAAAAAATCTCAGCCAACACTGGGCACAAGGCAGGAAACAAACCCCCGGGCAAAGGGCCAAACCCTCAAGTTTGAAAAAAAATCAAAAAAAAAAAACATTATTTGTAGATGGGAACAAAAAATTTGTAAAATTAATAATGATAAATCGATGAGGAGAACCCCCAAAACCAAAAAAACCCCCTGTGTAGGGGGAAAAAAACCCAAAAACTTTAGGATTCCCAAAGGGCCAAATACCATCCCGCCCCCCCTTGGGCATAAGAAAAAAGGGGCCAGGGCTGGCTAATGGGGTGTAGGGGACATCCCCGCTTTGCCTCAACCTTCCCAGAAATAGAGGAAAAAAACTATGAAGAGGGTCTGCTGAACCAATCCCGCCAACACAGGGGGCCAAGGCAGGGGAAAAATCCTGGGGAGGGGGCCACGCCCCAGGACAACACAAACACACCCCCACCAAGACAACTAGGGGAATTTAGAATCCCAATCCACCTGGATCTTTAAGGGGGTTTTTCTGTGTGTCTTTGTTGGCCCAGGTATTTGTATATTCCAACAACCTTGGGAAAAATGAAAAAAAAGCTTTCTAAACTGGACCACATTTAGGTTTGCATTAAAATATAACAGGCTCACATGCAGGTTGCAGCTCATGTTTTGTGCTTGGGTTTTTTCGGCACCAGTTTTTTTCTAATATCCCAAAGGCCCGCATTCCCGGTTAGTTAGTGACTAAAAAAATATATTCATTTTTCTCCCAAATTTTTCCTGATTTTGACATTAAGACTTTAAGATGACTACACGAAAATGTTTAAAAATAAATGGATGGACTGATTTAAAAAGAAATTTTTTTTTTTGTTTAAACTGTCTAGATGTTACCCCAAAAAACTTTTTTTTTTGTTGTGTAATTATGGGAAATTAAAAAAAAATAGACGCCTAATACCTTTAAAAGTTTTGAATGACCTTAGTTGGAGTAGAATCTAAAAAACACTACTTAATAAGCTGGTAGACTCAAAATGTTTTAGCATTTAAAAAGGGGCCCAGGGAAAATAAAAAACATATGCTGTGTGTTTTAAAAAAAAAAAAAAATTAAAATTACCGGGATCTAAGTATTCTTTATTAAACAATATTTAAACTATTCTTACCCGGGAAGTCTATTTTTTTGTGTCTTTTCATATGAGAATTCAGCTCGAATGGGTTAAAATGTTTCAAGAGTACTCAATTTTCAGTTCTGTTGGACACAATGCGTAAACAAATACCCTGTCTAGGAAAGAAAGTGCAACAGTACAGAGGGTGCACTTGTACATGCAGTCCACAAAGCCAATTTAGAATCACCCAATAAACTTATCCACATTAATTAATTTTAAATATGGGTATTAAATTGGTTCAAGTGGCAACTTAAATCGCTATTCTTAAAGGAATACTAAACCCAAAAATTATATAATTATATATATATATATATATATATATATATATATATATATATATATATATATATATATATATATATATATATATATATTAGAATTAGAATTAGAACAATCTAGGCGAGAACAGGCCATTCAGCCCAACAAAGCTCATGAAGTCCTATCCACTTGCTTCCTCCAAGAAAACATCAAGTGAGTTTTGTATATACACACACACACACACACACACACACATACGTTACATGCTTCCTCTCAGTTTGATTGCCCAGTTGATTTCATACAAAGGGATGCTATTTACGGTTGGCTTAGAAGCTCCAATCAAACATGTATTACATATTAACTAAAACTCCTCAATGCTATAAGATATGCTCAGCGGTGCTTGTTTGCTTCTCTCATCTTTCTCACTCTCTTGCCTGACGGAGGGTGTGGAGAGAGGGGCTGTTTACAGAAAGGGAAAACCGGACGCTCCTCTACAAAATGCGGGTTTATCGCGGTGCTTCTGTATACTTAAAAGCCGTATTGATTTTTTGATTGTTTGCTTTTCTTAGCGGCTCTCTCTGACATTCTCTGCTCTGGCGCTCCTTTATGACGGGGTCCTTTGAAGAAAAATATATGTTTGCTTTCTTTTACTTGTGAGAAAGAACTGTCATCTCTGTCTTGTAATGGAGCACAGTTTAGCGTTTGACTAAAGGGGTGTTATTTCATGTCTAGAGGGCTCTAATAATGTTAACAGGTTGCAGGCTGCGCTGGCGTTTGTAATTTAGTGCCTGCCCATATAAGGCCGTCCGTCAGCGGCAATCAATAGCAAACTGCCACGGGTAAATATTCACGGGTGAAGGACTGTGCTTATGGAGAGGAAGATGAGATGGTCAGGGTGGTGTTTGACACAAACTCAGCAAACTGCGAGAGAAAGTTTTAAGTGCCAGGACTAAGGTAACATTAAATACAGCCATGGACATAGCACGAGATGGCACCAGCACAGCTGGGAACCTTCGATGCATGTACACCGAGGGCTCACGTGAACTGGCGCAGTGCACAGATAAAAGCAACAGTTCCAAAGAGCTGAACAAAACCGAATTACACAATTGAAAAGGCAGCAAAAATATGAAGCGTCTCATACATACAAGCATATTCATAAATCCAACTACTGCGGAAACAAAGCACACGTTGGAAAAAGTCAATGTCCGCTAAAGGAAGACAGTGTAAAAACCCGTGCATGCAGTGTGTCAGGTCTCAGATAAAGAAGAAGCGAGCTGTTTATTGATGCAGTAAGAAGCGAATCGATGAATGAAACCTGTCATCTTTACAGCGATTGACAAACACGGAATGTAACTTGAACACAACACATCCTACAAATACGAACCTGATTGAAAGAAATAATGATAATCAAATCCTTGATGACAGCAACACTCAGTAACACTCACAAAACAAATACTGTATATTGACAGTCATGTTACGTTATTTTTAAAATGTTCCCTTTTCTTTTCTAGCTTTTTAACACACTACTTCTCGCTGCGATACGCGGGTATATATATATGTATATATATATAACCCGATCTACATACTCGAATAATGGATACTTTATTAGCCATCAATGATTGTTTTGGTAAAGCCATACTCAGTGTATTCATTAGATGAGCGGTAAAAAGTAAGGGCAAGGGAGGATGACTTATTGAGGCATGCAGGCTGTAGTCTTGGCGTCAACTCTATCTGAATTGCGCGATCACATTTGAAAAAATATATCTTTTCAAGTTCTATTTAGTCCATATGTGTCAAACTCAAGGGGCGGGCCACATCCGCCCGGTGTAATTATATCCGCCCGAGATCATTTTATATACTGTATTATTGTTATTAAAGCCGGGTATATGAAGCGCTGGTAACACAATAAACTACAGATCCCATAATGCAGCGCTTCAGCTGCCTTGCCGAACAGTTACGCGTTAATCAAGTCTACCTTAAGATGCTGCAAGTTATTGCGAAGCTAGCTCACACGATGCTGAAGAGAAAAGTTGATTCTGAAAATAGAGCCTTTAAAACCGATGGGAGGCTGAGTATATGTTTACTGAACCCGTGTGTCTCATTTGTGGAGCTAATGTGGCTGTAATTACAGAATTTAATCTAAGACGGCACTATAAAACAAAACATCAGGGTAACCTGAAAGACCTGAATGCAATGCAGAAGATACAGAAAGCAGAAGAATTAAATAAGAATCTGACACTTCAGCGGACGTTTTACCCGTGCACAATCACAAAGTGATTTCAATTGAGCTGCT
>NC_053161.1:53188588-53248588 GCF_016835505.1 Polypterus senegalus
CTATGAAAAAGAAAAGGGAACATTTTAAAAATAACGTAACATGACTGTCAATATACAGTTATTGTTTTGTGAGTTTTACTGAGTGTTGCTGTCATCAAGGATTTGATTATCATTATTTCTTTCAATCAGGTTCGTATTTGTAGGATGTGTTGTGTTCAAGTTACATTCCGTGTTTGTCAATCGTTGTAAAGATGACAGGTTTCATTAATCGATTCGTTTCTTACTGCATCAATAAACAGCTGGTCTTCTTCTTTATCTGAGACCGACACACTGCATGCACGCTTTTTTTACACTGTCTTCCTTTAGCGGGACATTGACTTTTTCCACAGGTTTCATTCATCGATTCGTTTCTTACTGCATCAATAAACAGCTCGTCTTCTTCTTTATCTGAGACCCGACACACTGCATGCACAGGTTTTTTTTTTCTACACTGTCTTCCTTTAGCGGGACATTGACTTTTTCCACCGTGTGCTTTGTTTCCACAGTAGCTGCATTTATGAATATGCTTGTATGTATCAGACGCTTCATATTTTTTGCTGCCTTTTCAATTGTGTAATTGCTTTTTGTTTAGCTCTTTGGAACTGTTGCTTTTGTCTGTGCACTGCGCCAGTTCACGGAGCCGCTTCGTGTACATGCATCGAAGTTTCCCAGCTGTGCTGGTGCCATGTCGCTATGTCCATGGCTGTATCTAATGTTACCAAGTCCCGCACTTAAAACTTTCTCTCGCAGTTTCGCTGAGTTTGTGCCAAACACCACCCTGACCATCTCATTTTCCTCTGCATAAGGACAGTCCTTCACCCGTGAATATTTACCCGTGGCAGTTTGCTATTGGATTGCCGCTGATGGACGGCCTTATATGGGTAGGCACTAAATTACAAACGCCAGTGACAGCCTGTCTATGAACTTAATTTAAAGTTTAGGTTTGCATCGTGCTTTTTTCCGAAGTAGCAGAACTCATGAATATGGTTGTATATGTCACTCGCTCGCTTCTTATTGTTTCGCTGCCTTCTCAATTATATAATGCATGTTTTCTTCAGCCCTTTTTGGGCTTCTTCCTGGTTTTCTACGCACTGCGTGATTACGTGGAAGGCGTGATGATGTCACACAAACTCCGCCCCACGGTTTCAAGCTCATCTCCATTACAGTAAATGGAGAAAACAGCTTCCAGTTATGACCATTACGCGTAGAATTTCGAAATGAAACCTGCCCAACTTTTGTAAGGAAGCTGTAAGGAATAACCCTACCAAATTTCAACCTTCTACCTACACAGGAAGTTGGAGAATTAGTGATGAGTCAGTCAGTCAGTCAGTCAGTGAGTGAGTCAGTGAGGGCTTTGCCGTTTATTAGTATAGAGATATATATATAGATATATATATATATAGATATAGATATATATATATATATATACATACACACACACATATATGTATATATAATGAAAGCTGTTATCTTTACAACGGTTGACAAACACGGAATGTAATTTGAACACAACACGTCCTCCAAATACGAACCTGATTGAAACAAACAATGTATGTATGTGTGTGTGCGAGTGTGGGTGTGTATGTATATGTATCTGTGTGTATATATATCTATATATGTGTGTAAATATGTAGATATGTACTGTATATATATATACTGTATATCTGTGGTGTGTGTATATATATATATATATATATATATATACTGTATATATATATACTGTATATATATATATATATATACACATACAGGTATATATATATATACATAAATAAAACAGCAACACTCATAACAGTGACAAAACAATAACAATTACATTGTCAATCACGTTACGTTATTTTTAAAATGTTTCCTTTTCTTTTTCATTACTTCTTTAACACACTACTTCTCTGCTGCGAAGCACAGGTATTTTGCTAGTCAATGATATAACTCTAATATTACATTGCTTTCTTCAAGTTACATATAAAGACATATAAAATATTTATCAACTTGTATACAAAACACACCACAACACTCAGAATATATGGGAACTCCTTGAAGACTGCTGGAAAAACATCCCAGGTGAGAAACCTCATGAATCTGGTTGACAGAATAAAAATAGAGAACCAAGCTGACTTGTGGGCAAAGAATAACTACTAGTTTTGATTTAACACTTTTCCTCACTGTAAAATTCCAACAGTGAGATTTTATAGTTTTGTTATTTTTACTAATATTTAAAATGTACAAGAGTATAAATAAAGAAAAATTGTCCTATTAGAAGAACTGTCCAATTTTTGTTTTTTTTATTACTCTGTATTATTAACGCATAGTCAACCACAAATAGTAATTCCACAGAAATACACTTTTTATTTTGAAACAATAACAATGATGAGAGAGCTTAAAGAGAAGAGACTTCCGATATATTGGTGCTAGGACAACAATCTTTTAAGGAGCTAATTATAGACTTCAGGAAACAGAAGGCTGACCACAATCAAAATTAAATCAGGGAAGATGCTTTGGAAAGGCTAAATATCTTAGATTGACCATTACTGATGACCTGAAGTGCGTGTTACAGGTTGATTGGTGACTTCAAATTTAAATAAGTACACTGTAAACAATGGGTCCCCGCTTTGTGCATAATGCAACATTGCAGGAATAAGAGAAACTGTTAAAAATTAATGAATGAATGCATATTTAATAAAATATCACACAGATACCATTTGGAAGAAGGAAAACAAACAGGTAAATGTGCAATGTTTTCATAATGCTATGGTACTATAATTAGTTTACTTTGTGAAATGTGGCATGTAGCAGTGTATATGTCTGGGTTCTACAAATATGTCTATGCCTACTGATGTGGATCTCTTCAAATATATGATGCCCAGAACTACTGGGCATTGGGATAAATTCAAATACTTCCGTAATCTTTTCAACTTTGCCGCTGCTTTTACTTGCCTTCAGAAAAAAATTACTTACAAATAAATGTGATAAACCAATTATTGTTTTAGTCCTCTTTAAATGTGACCTCAAGGCTAAATTAAGATAGCAGCCTGAATATATTTATCCATGTGACAATCAGTTGCATCGGACTGTCGTGGTGAAAAAGGAGTTGAGCCGTAAGGCAAAGCTCTCAATTTACCAGTCGATCTATGTTCCTTCCCCCACCTATGATCATGACCTATTGACTGAAAGAACGAGATCCCAAATATAAGCGGCTGAAATGAGTTTCCACCACAGGGTGTCTGGGCTTTCCCTTAAAGATAGGGTGAGAAGCTCAGTCATCCGGGAGGGGCTCACAGTAGAGCCGCTGCTCCTCCGCATTGAGAGGAGTCAGATGAGGTGGCTTTGGCATCTGATCAGGATGCCTCCTGGACG
This sequence comes from Polypterus senegalus, assembly GCF_016835505.1. NCBI lineage: Eukaryota > Metazoa > Chordata > Cladistia > Polypteriformes > Polypteridae > Polypterus > Polypterus senegalus. The sequence goes on from NC_053161.1 coordinate 53,191,922, forward strand.
CCTCCCTGGTGAGGTGTTCCGGGCACGTCCAACCAGGAGGAGGCCCTGGGGAAGACCCAGGACACGCTGGAGGGACTATGTCCCCCGGCTAGCCTGGGAAGGCCTCGGGATTCCCCCGGAAGAGCTAGAAGTAGTAGCCAGGGAGAGGGAAGTCTGGGCATCTCTGCTCAAGCTGCTGCCCCCGCGACCTGATCTCAGATAAGCGGAAGAGGATGGATGGATGGACAATCAATCTGACTTTTAAGCAGTCACAAACATGATTAATTCAGAAGCAAATAAAATCCTTTTTCTAATGTAACTGAAACACTTTGGTTGCAAAGTAATTTTGTGCACTACCAAATAAGGCTATTAAAAAATCTTCCAGAAGTATATAATATTTAGTTATTGTTGAAATAAACTGCACAAGCACTGCAGAGTTCCAGCATTTTCTTTTGGGAAAGCAATGCATAATCTCTGTTGTTAGCAATGCCTTTAGTGGTAATAGCATTCATCAGCTAGCTTCACGCTAGTATTCACTATGGCCCTCCTACTTGACTTCAATCAGCAGTAAAGCTCTTTTATTCTGTTATCACATCAGTAATGGGGTATAAATGCCAAGGATTCAATAGTTCTGCTAAAGAAGTACAACCACACTAGAAGAATATCAATGAATCTCACCTTGTCCCATACCCAATGATTTAAAATTATACCTTTATCCATAAACCAACAGTGTCACTTATGAAAATTTAAAAAAAACAAGCTTAAAATAAAACTACACAATACACTGCATGGATTTTAAATATCTGCATTAAGTTAAACTCTCATAACACATTAGGATAATTATTTTTTAATACAACATTTTTAATGTAGTTAATGTATGTTCTGTACTACGTAGATTCTTGGTATAATAATTATCATGCTGCAAATAGTATTTCTGAAATAGCAAGCATGGAATTTCCTGTACATATAATAATTTATAAATTTGAAGTTGCTTGATTAAGAACTGACTGAATATGATGAAACAATACTAAAATAAATTATTAGCATTATAAAAAATAACTTTGCAAATATTTAAAAAAAAATTTCCAGTAGTGTTTTCTTTTAAAATGGAGACAGGAAGAACAGCAGCCCAAAATATTTGAGTATTATTTAAGGTATTTAAGCTGATGAGCCATGCATATTAATTATAATCCTAAAATAGGTAGTTTACCAGGTACTAACTAATCTGTTTTAATTGTCCACTATATTTGAAATCACCCAAAAATGTAAATATTTTTTTTATGGAAATTGATACTGTGTTTTATCAAGGCATCATTAAATACATTTAAAATTAAAGCCAAGACATTGCTAATGTTTAAAATGATTATTTCTGATTGAAATGACTGATTTATAATTTATTATTCACATATGACCACAAAGCCACAATTTCAGCAGCCATTACTTAAGTGTCTAAATGATAAACTCTCTTACTCATCCTAAGCTAAGCATATTTCTATCTAGTTATTGGAGAAACCACTATAATTGTGTTAACACAGCAGAAAGCTGGCACTTTATTCAATTAAGCATATACAGTTGTGCTTGAAAGTTTGTGAACCCTTTAGAATTTTCTATATATCTGTATAAATATGACCTAAAACATCATCAGATTTTCACTAAAGTCCTAAAAGTAGATAAAGAGAAAGCAGTTAAACAAATGAGACAAAAATATTATACTTGGTAATTTATTTATTGAGGAAAATGATCAAATATTACATATTTGTGAGTGGCAAAAGTTTGTGAACCTTTGCTTTCAGTATCTGGTGTGAACCCCTTTTGCAGCAGTAACTTCAACTAAACATTTCTGGTAACTTTTGATCATTCCTGCACACCAGCTTGGAGGAGTTTTAGCCCATTCCTCCGTACAGAACAGCTTCAGAACAGTTGTTTTTGACTCTTCCAGGTCCACATTTAAACAGATATTTCAATCTTATTTAAACATATTTAAATTCAGGGGGTCACGGCTTAATTATTTAAGAATGTTGTGACCTTTCATTATTTTTCTTTTTTACTGAATGACAAAATCCTTTCAGAAACGTTTAGAATTTAAATGGCAATAACTGACTTGTGGAGGTTCTCAATTTGTTGCCCTGATAATGACAACATCCAAATCGGAAAATTCAAAACTGACGTGAATGTCTGAATTGCTTTAGAAGACTAATTTATTAATTAATATATCAGAAAAGGAGTGGAAAGTAGCAATGCAGAGAATTCACTCGAGCTCCATATGCGCAAAGCATACAATTATACAACTCAAAATTATATATCGAGCACATCTGTCTCACTAAAACTCTCCAAAATGTTTCCAGGGCATGATCCAACCTGTGAACGTTGCAACCAAGCCCCAGCCTCACTAGGTCACATGTTCTGGGCCTGCACCAAATTAACATTATTCTGGACAAAAATTTTTAATTACCTCTCAGACAGCCTTGGACTCACAATCCCACCTAACCCATTAACAGCTGTGTTTGTGGTTCTTCCAGAGGGTCTTAAAGTGGAGAAAGACAAACAAATTGTGATTGCATTCACTACACTGTTGGCACGCAGACTTATTCTGATAAACTGGAAGAACCCAAACTCTCCTTTTTTAAGTCAGTGGGAAACTGATGTGTTATATTATTTAAAATTGGAAAAAATCAAATACTCAGTTAGAGGATCTGTGCAGACTTTTTTCAAAACATGGCAGGATCTAATCAGTAATATTTTGAAATGAGTTTATAAAGCACAGAGAATTTGTTGATTTAGGTATTTTTACAAGCCTTAAATTTTACACCGTTTGGCTTGCTCTCTCTCTCAAGGGTGGGGATCGATCTGTTCTTAGCATAATTCTTTTTTTTTGTAAAAACTTGATTGCTATGTATTGATTGTAATAAAATTAATAATAATAAAAAAAAAAAAAAAAAGAAGACTAATTTCTAACTATGACAAGGATTATCTGGATTTTGTGGGTATAAACACATATAGTCAGATTTTCATTGTTCTTGTTTGACTTGTCAATTTACAAAAAATTACACATAGTAAATGTATCAGGAGCATAAGTATTCCTGAGACATGCGAGAAACTCCACTATTCGTAAGTTACAATATTAGGACACAAGCTACTGACAGACAACTTTGATAATTGCCTTGTACAAATATGTAGTACAATTGACATGACAATGTGCAATTTAGCTGAAAAACATAAATGCTAATATACACTCACCTAAAGGATTATTAGGAACACCTGTTCAATTTCTCATTAATGCAATTATCTAATCAACCAATCACGTGGCAGTTACTTCAATGCATTTAGGGGTGTGGTCCTGGTCAAGACAATCTCCTGAACTCCAAACTGAATGTCAGAATGGGAAAGAAAGGTGATTTAAGCAATTTTGAGCGTGGCATGGTTGTTGGTGTTAGACGGGCCGGTCTGAGTATTTCACAATCTGCTCAGTTACTGGGATTTTCACGCACAACCATTTCTAGGGTTTACAAAGAATGGTGTGAAAAGGGAAAACATCCAGTATGCGGCAGTCCTGTGGGCGAAAATGCCTTGTTGATGCTAGAGGTCAGAGGAGAATGGGCCGACTGATTCAAGCTGATAGAAGAGCAACTTTGACTGAAATAACCACTCATTACAACCGAGGTATGCAGCAAAGCATTTGTGAAGCCACAACACGCACAACCTTGAGGCGGATGGGCTACAACAGCAGAAGACACCACCGGGTACCACTCATCTCCACTACAAATAGGAAGAAGAGGCTACAATTTGCACAAGCTCACCAAAATTGGACAGTTGAAGACTGGAAAAATGTTGCCTGGTCTGATGAGTCTCGATTTCTGTTGAGACATTCAAATGGTAGAGTCAGAATTTGGCGTAAACAGAATGAGAACATGGATCCATCATACGTTGTTACCACCGTGCAGGCTGGTGGTGGTGTAAGGGTTTGGGGGATGTTTTCTTGGCACACTTTAGGACCCTTAGTGCCAATTGGGTATCGTTTAAATGCCACGGGCTACCTGAGAATTGTTTCTGACCATGTCCATCCCTTCATGACCACCATGTACCCATCCTCTGATGGCTACTTCCAGCAGGATAATGCACCATGTCACAAAGCTCGAATCATTTCAAACTGGTTTCTTGAACATGACAATGAATTCACTGTACTAAAATGGCCCCCACAGTCACCAGATCTCAACCCAATAGAGCATCTTTGGGATGTGGTGGAACGGGAGCTTTGTGCCCTGGATGTGCATCCCACAAATCTCCATCAACTGCAAGATGCTATCCTATCAATATGGGCCAACATTTCTAAAGAATGCTTTCAGCACCTTGTTGAATCAATGCCACGCAGAATTAAGGCAGTTCTGAAGGTGAAAGGGGGTCAAACACCGTATTAGTATGGTGTTCCTAATAATTCTTTAGGTGAGTGTAGATCAAAGTATATAACCACTTTTTCCTTATACTGCTCATTAGTATGCCTGATTATTAAAGTAAACTATGCAAATGTATCGTTTTTTCTCTCTACAAACAATGCTAGTGCGTCATGAAATTAACAGTAGCATGACTGTATTGCTAGATTTGCATGCTTTAATGAAACATTAGGAGCTTTTTAAATAATATTTAACAGATAATGTCTTAATAATGTTGATACACAAATAAAATATAATCATACAATTTTACTGATACGATCTTTTTGCTTATTTAATTCTGCCATTAAATTGTTAGAAGGATTTTTACTTTGTTTTCTGGCTTTTCATTGAAAATTACAGGTATATAAAATGCAAATGCAAATGACAATTACTTAATAATTTTTTTTTTTTTTTTTAAAGATGCTACTCAGTAAAAATTTGATTAGAATCCAAGTCCTGAAGACCAATCATTTAATTATGAGTTACAATAGAGAGCACTGACTGGTCAAGGTATATTAACCTGCTGATAATTAAAGTCAATTTTGATTATTTAACATTCTGAAAGCATACAACCCACTCAAATTTCACTTTTTATTTTGTGTTAAACTTTTACTTAATTATTGCAGTAATTTAATTTTATGCAGTGTTGTAGTATTTTCATCATACTGATTAACAATTAATTTTTGTTCTTTTTGTAAATTGCATTTGCTTTCCTTGTGGCCACTGATGCCATATGACTCATTTCCTATCTACAAAAAATGGGAGAGTAGGTTAATAGTGATGGAGGTTCAATTTCACTCAAGATTTTTTATTAGTTGTGAACAGACATTTTTGAGTCAAATAAATATTTTGTAAAGTTGGATTCATTTTTTAGTTTGATTAGTTTTATATCTTGAGGTTCCTCAAAAACAGCTACCACTCCAAGATTGACATGTGCTGCATTTTTGATCAGTTCAGTCATTTATGTTACTCCAATTCTTAAACTGTATTTTAACATCATCACCATCTCAAGTGTTTGATTTCCTAAGTAACTTACCATCTAGCTTGCACTGCTAAAAATGCACATACTACTAGACATACTAGGATTATACAAGGCAAAAAATTTCATTTTTTTCAGTATGCAGCACACTAGAACATCAATATACAATTATAAAAATAAATGACTCAGTTCAGATTTTTTTTAAAAAAGGTTGTAATATCTGAATATTGTACTTTAACAACACATTCAAAATAATTTCAATATTACAGTTTAACATATAGTTAATAACATTTTATGGTAGTGAATTCCAGGTTACTTGCTAGAAAAAGCATAGGCTTAAGTTGACCTGATTTACTTATAATCAAGTGTTTGCTACAAGGACAGGCTTGGTATGATCAAAAAGTTTTCCTTGTAAGCATACATTTTCAGTTATATTACCATTTTTGTACTTCTTAGATTAGATTATGCAATATAATTATCTATTTATATGTAAAAATGTTATGCATTACAGAATACACTTGAAAATGGATTTATTAAAGTTTCATGTTTATTTAAACTATTAAAGTATATACAGTTTATTCTTTCAGAAAGTTGAACAGATTACAATATGCAAGCTTTCGAGGCAACTCAAGGCCCCTTCTTCAGGCAAGATATGGAGTTGCCTCGGAAGCTTGCATATTGTAATCTTTTCAGTTAGCCAATAAAAGATGTCATTTTGCTTGACTTCGCACTACATCCATAATGGCTAACACGGTACAACACCCAAGTACAACAGACATGTAAGGTTGCCTATAATGCTGTCTAGGGGCCACATGCATAAATGGTGCGTATGGACAAAAATTTTGCATATGCCCTTTTCCACAATCACATTAAGAAGTACAAAAACTAAACTTGGCATAAAGCCACACACATTCTCATGGCAGCACAACCGCTTTTGCAAACTGGCGACACCCAGTGTCAAAGCAGTGCTGCTGTTCCTGTGTGGTTTTGCTTTCTTTTTTAGATTCACATCCATGACGCAGGCTTTGATTACCTAATTGTAATCAACCTGTAACAATATAATGGTGCACGGAATGGCGAAGTTATTCCAAATACCACAGCTGCTTTAGCATTGTTACTCTCAGTGCATCACTCAGAATATTTTAACCTATTGTAAGTAAGTGTGGAATCATAGCTCAATAGCCGCTGATAAGAGTAAAAAATAAATATGGCGGGTTGTGTCAAAAGCATAGAGGATTACTGGGATATAGCTTCCAGCCCTGGAGGACATTTATAGCACATGGTGCATGAGGAAAGCCACCAGCATCTGCATGGATTCCACTCAGCCATGCGCACAGTCTATTTGAACATTTCCCATCCAGCAAACTCTTCAGTGCCTTTCCTGTATGGACCTTGACACTCAGAAACAGCTTCATCCCAAGAGCTATAAACACACTCAATCAGTCGAAGTGCTCCCTGTAGAACTGTTGTACCTTCCGAAGCTTCTTTTTCCATTTCAAAAAATTCCAATATACATCAATAAATAATTTTTTAAGAAAGTGGATTCAACCATAACCTACTTTATTTGGAATTCAAAACATCCACGTATCCAAAGGGCGACCCTACAAAGACCTTAAGGTGGAAGGTGGCATGGTTCTACATAACTTTCAATTTTATTACTGGGCGGCAAATATACAAGCTATAAAAACCTGGACATAGACACAAATTGATGAGCATACACAGCCTTGGTCCGCAATAGAAATAAAATCCTGCAGTACTCTTTTATATTCCTTGCTTAGTACCCCAATAAGTACAAGTGATTGACAATATACTAACAACCCAATTGTGCTTTACTCACTCAAAATATGGAACCAATGTAAGAAGTATTTTAAGATCGAGAAGCTTTTATCTGTGACACCTCGGCATGAAAACACCTTTACCCACTCTTTCAAACGTATGTAGTTTTTAATGTCTGGAAAACATTCAGGATTAAATTACCTAGAGATCTGTACATAAGCAATGTCTTTGCATCTTACGAACAATTACACTCAAATGTAACTTTCCAGCAACACATTTCTTCCACTACCTTTAAATCAGAAATTTTGTTAAACAAAAACTGCTCAATTTTCCTCACCTCCCACCAACCTCTATGCCAGAAAAAATATTGATCAGTCTTGATGACTCAGACAGCATCTCTGTAACATATAAAAACATTTTACAGTCCCTCCCTTTCAAAGAACCAAGAGTACAGTGCGAAAAGGATCTCTCACTCAACATCTCGGAAGGTAGCAATGCACAGAATTCACTCGAGCTCCATATGCAAAAAGCATACAATTATTCAACTTAAAATTATATATTGAGCATATCTGTCTCATTTAAAATTGTCCAAAATGTTTCTAGGGCAAGATCCAACCTGCAAATGTTAGAATCTAGTTCCAGCCTCACTGGGTCATATGTTTTGGGTATGTACCAAATTAACATCATTCTGGACCAAAATCATTAATAATATTTAATAAGTTGTTCTAACTTTGTTTCCCCTGATCATTAGAACAATCTAGACGAGAACAGGCCATTCAGCCCAACAAAGCTCGCCAGTCCTATCCACTTGTTTCCTCCAAGAAAACATCAAGTCGAGTTTTGAAAGTCCCTAACGTCTTACTGTCTACCACACTACTTGGTAGCTTATTCCAAGTGTCTATCGTTCTTCGTGTAAAGAAAAACTTCCTAATGTTTGTGCGAAATTTACCCTTAACAAGTTTCCAACTGTGTCCCCGTGTTCTTGATGAGCTCATTTTAAAATACAAGTCTCGATCCACTGTACTAATTCCCTTCATAATTTTAAACACTTCAATCATGTTACATCTTAATCTTCTTTTGCTTAAACTGTAAAGGCTCAGCTCTTTTAATCTTTCCTCATAATTCAACCCCTGTAGACCTGGAATCATCCTAGTCGCTCTTCTCTGGACCTTTTCTAGTGCTGCTATGTCCTTTTTGTAGCCTGGAGACCAAAACTGCACACAGTACTCAAGATGAGGCCTCACCAGTGCATTATAGAGGTTGAGCAGAACCTCCTTGGACTTGTACTCCACAGATCGTGCTATATAACCTAACATTCTATTAGCCTTCTTAATGGCTTCTGAACACTGTTGGGAAGTTTATAGCTTGGAGTCCACTATGACTCCTAAATCCTTTTCATAAAGTGTACTCTCGATTTTCCGACCGCCCATTGTGTATTCAAACCTAATATTTTTACTTACTATGTGTAATATTTTACATTTACTGACATTAAATTTCATCTGCCACAAATCTGCCCAAGCCTGTATGCTATCCAAGTCCTTCTGTAATGATATAACGGATTCCAAATTATCAGCTAATCCACCTATCTTGGTATCATCTGCAAATTTAACCAGCTTGTTACTTATATTCCTATCTAAATCATTTATATATATTAAAAATAGCAGCGGCCCTAGCACTGACCCCTGTGGAACACCACTCTTAACATCGGCCAGTTCTGATGAGGTTCCTCGCACCATCACCCTCTGCTTCCTGTGTTTGAGCCAATTCTGCACCCATCTAAAAACATCACCCTGAACTCCCACTTCTTTTAACTTGATGCCCAACCTCTCATGTGGCACCTTATCAAATGCTTTCTTAAACTCCTTTCAGACAGCCTTGGTGTCACAATCCCTCCTAATCCATTAACAGCCGGGTTTTGACAAACAAACTGTGATTGCCTTTACTACACTATTGGCATGTAGACTTATCTTGTTTGAATGGAAGAATCCTAACTCACCTATTTTAAGTCAGTGGGTAACTCATGTTATATACTATTTGCAATTGGAAAAAATCAAATTCTCACTGAGAGGATCTGTACAAAACCTTTTCAAAACCTGGCAGAATCTTATCAATAACATTTTAGAACAAACATTTAAATTGAGGAAGTTGATTCTCTCCCCTATTTTTATTCATTTATTAATTTATCTATTTACTTATTTTTACTAGTTTAAAGTTTTACTCTGCTGGCTTAACTCTTTTTCATGGGTGGGGGTTGATTCGTTTTGAACATAGTTTTGTTAAACTTGACTTGCTTGTATGGAAAGTGATTTGGTTTTAGTAAAATCAATAAAATGTCAAAAAACAAACAACCTGTACATTATAATTACCTCACTGTACACCTGCAAAACAGCTGTAATATTACACAACCTGAGTCACTTTATGAACCATTTGCACTATCTGCACAATACGTACATGTATATTGTACTTATGCTTTCATACTATATATTTTTGTTTTTTATCTTATTATTCTTATATCATTTTAAAGGAAAATTTGTTTATGGAGGATTTGCATACTGAAACTCATTGTATCATACAATGACAATAAAGGAATTCAATTCAACAAAAGAGGGCATGGGTTTACAAATGATGACTGCCTTCTAAGTCAATTTAGATTTCCAAGTGCTATCCTCTTGGAGCTGTATGCTGCGAGAATACTAAGATCTATACTTGATATAATTTTTTAAGATGAAATGCATTAAAGTATTATATTACATTATACAGATAAATTGTTAACTTCATTTAAATAATGGATATTGTTAATAATTAAATGTTTGGGTGTGGTGGTGCAGCGCTAGTGATGAGCTGTTGCCCCATCCAGGAATTGTTCCTGCCTTGCGCTGTATGCTTGCTGAAACTGGCACCACCCTGGATGGAATAATTAAACACATACAGTGGAACCTTGGTTCACGAACATCTCGGTACACATAACTCAGTTTACGACCAAAAAGTTCGCCAAACTGTTGCCTCGGTTCACGACCACACACTTGGTATACAAACAAGTCAGTTTCCCTTTAGGTTTGTACATGTTCAGTCACATTTTCATGATGGCCCCTGACCGCACGCCCAGAAGTGCAGTTATGGTGCCAGAGAAGTACTGGACATCCACTAAGTACTGATCCAGCTGGTCCTGCACTGAATCTCCAAGACTCTTTTCTTCTTCTTGCACGCTATATTTGCTTTTATCATCTACTCTGTAATTAAAGCATTTCCATTCGCTACTTTCTCGCTTTCTACACGCAAACTTCTGTGCAAAAATTGCCATCGCCAACCACATGTGCATACTGCTTCAACTCGACAAGCCAAATATGCTCAACAAACGGTCCTTTACGGCAGTTGCACCACGTGACTATAGTAAGCCCAAGTTACAAGATCACCACATAGTGAACAGCACAACGTAAGTGAAGGCTCGGGGCAACCTACAAACAATTCCTCTGCATGACTGAACTGGACTGAACTTTTTCTCATTTTTACTCAATTTTCGTTCTCATTTTACTTTGTTCACATATCACTAATTTTTATTTAGTTTTAGTTTCTCTGTTTACCTTAATTTCAATTTTTGTTCATGTAAAACGAAAACAATATATTTAGTTCTAGTTCTCATTTTCGTTATAAAAATTATCACTGCTTCCAGATGGGCTTAAAGTGGACAAATTGATTGAAACTGCTTATACCATGCTACTAGCAGGGACACTTATCTTGCTTAACTGGAAGAATCTTAACTCAACTTTTGCAAGTCAGAGGGTAACTGATGTTCTGTTAGAAACTGGAAATACTAAAATTCTCGCTTAGATCTGTTCAAAACTTTTTTTACAATATGGCAAGATTTAATAAATAAAATTTTAGAATAATAATTGAAATTGGGGGAAAGGGATGTTTTTCCTTTTTCTTTTTTCTTTCTCACTATTTTAGCTCATACTCTGGGCTGTTTTGGCTCTTTTTCTTCCTGCTTTTTTTTTTTCTTAAGCTTTCAGATCACTTTCTTTTCTAGTTTGACTACAAAGTAAATTGTTTTGTAAGCTTAACTTGACTGAATGCAATGTTCTTTTCTTACAATAAAATAAATAAATAAAAAAATGGAATTTTACCAATAATGTTGATTACAACTATGCATCTTTTAAATGCTGCAAAAGTTCATAAGTTGATACTTCTTTACTATATCTTGTGCAATTTGAGAAGTTTAGTCATGAAATCATTATTTAACCATTTTGAAGAATTAGATAAAATTGCAGATGAAGTGCCTCTATAAATCAATGACACATAAACAAATATATAAAAACTGACTATGTTACCTGGCCATCCTGAGGACTTTTCTGTATACAATATTTATAATTTTTTTTTTGCAAAGGGATAATATATTTGGTAGGCAGTGTGGTGCAGTGGATAAAGCCTATGGATCTAGTACTTCAAATTCTGAGGTTATCCTGGTACTGATACTGGGCAACCATAAGCACGTTACTTCACCTTGCTGTACACCAATTAGAAAAAAAAGAAATGTAACCAATTGTATGTGAAATGTTTTAAGTCATCTTAGATAAAGACAAGGGTCAAATAAAAAATATTGCATTTCCCATCAGCTGTACAAGGTCCCCCTTTAAAGTTTGCAGATGCAAATGTACATGTGCAGTGTAAATAATTTTGGTGTGGGCCATGCATCCCCATTCAAAGTAAGCAGACACTTACTAAATGTAAGTAATTATGGAGGGTATTTTATATGTGAATGTATATTACAATAGAGTACCTCATGGTGGACTTGTTACTTTTAAACTGATGCCATTCATCCAGAGGTATTTCTCAATATTCAGGGTCTTGGCCCCCTCTGTGATGGTCATTAACGTTCTTGCATGTATTAACATTTAAAGAGGGTCTTTTGTACTATTTCAAAATGGTAGATAATTGGTAGATAAGATTTATGACAATACTAGTGTTTGTGTGTGTATGATCATTCTAGTAATTATGGCTGTATCATTTTCAGTCTCTCAAATAATTACAAACATAGCAAAAAGTATATTATTATTACAGATAAACTACAATCAGTCACCATGGCAAATATATCTATGTCTCATTTGGGATGAAAGTAGTTCCATCAATATTTTTTTTCATTATTATACCCTGTCTGGATTCTGACGACCTAGTTCTTAGGGGAGACTTTGCATTCTAAGCACCACATCTTGGTGCTTTATCTCAAAGCCAGTTTTTATTTCCAAGTGTCGTTATCTAATGCTGATCCTCAAGCTGCATAAAATTACATAAAAGATACATTTAGCAGATCTAGTGGCAAAGTCTTTAACATTTGGCAACCATTTCAGTACCACATCAAGAAACAACAGCACCTTTAAAATCCCAAACTTCAGTTTTCCGGTAATTGTTCATCAAAATAACGGAGCATTTATTTACTTGTTCTCCTTTTTATCTTTTTCTTTCCATTCTTTCTCATTCTCCTTTTCTCCCATTTTCTACATTATCTCATGAGTGAGATTTTCTTTCTTTAATGTATGTAATGACTTTCACACCAAAAATATCACCAACTGCCAACTATTTTTTCTGAAATGTAATTGATTAGATATCATGATAATCTTTTGAGCTTTTGTGTACTGTGGGGCTGAATTATATTTGTACATACGTTAACTATTATTCACCCATTTTTTTTTGAAAAACATTAATTATCTTCTAAAACAGGACTTGGTGGATATTAATATAATTTTTGTATTACAGAAGCATGGGCAAATTTTGACCACAGAAATATACCATATTAAAAAGTAATACACAGTACCCATACACTATACTATATACTTTACTATATGTTATCTTTAAACATATTAAACTATTCAATTATAGATTTTACCAATTTAACTTTTTAAGTAAAATACTTTGTCAGCAAATCTCAAAGCTTAAAAACAAGGCCTAATAAGTTGGAAATATGTACATAAAGGTTATATCCTTTAAATTAGTTTAATGCTTCTAATTTATCATTTCACTTGTTTTATAAATTCACCTTGAAGCACAGAAAATCAATATGTAGCATTTAGTAATATCCTCAGATTATTGACTTTGATCTTGTCTAACAAGTATGCATAACAACATTCCCAACACAACAAAGACCAAAAGTCAAAAAAAAGTAAAAGTCAATTGTTAGCCTAATGGCATTTGGGTTAATGGAAACCTATTTCACAGTTAATGAAGGAAGCTCCAGTTGAAGAACACAAAAAAAAAAAATCCACATGGTCTTTTCCTGTAGATTTGTTTGCTAATGAAGTATGTTTTTTTTTTTATTTTGACAGTCACCCCCATTCTAAAGTAACATTTATTTTCATTTTCTAAAAATCATCAATTTATAATATGTATACAAATGTATAATACATAAGGAGGGGAAATATAAAAAAAGAGAGACAGTGTATATATTTTTGTCATTACTATATAGAAGTTTCTATGGATGCGAAAGTGGAATAGGTAAGATTGATGGTTGTGTTTTGAAATATTACCTGCAAATTATAACTGAACTCGAGAGCGCCTTTTGTCAGTTCTGCAGTAATTTTCACACAATGCGACTAACCAAACACATGCTCAGAATACTCATTTCTGCACAGAATGTGCTCAAAATGCACATACCAATTTGTTTATTTTAAATACTAGTTTAACTTTAAATGAATAAACAATTCTGATATGATAAGACAGTCAATGCAACACAAACACTGAAACGGGGTACCTCATTAAAACAATTTTAACACTAGAATTACCAAAGCCTATGAAAAAACTAATAAAACCAGCCCACCTTAAATTTGTTCACATTTCTCTGTCAGCGTCTTTTGTTTTGTAAATGTGTTGATAAGCACAGGCAGCAAGCAGCCTACTATCCCAACCCCGCTGCAGGAAGGGCAAAAAGTTCTCCCAGCTCAAGCCTTGCTTATCTGGGAGTGAGGTACCAGGAGCTGTAGAGGGTAAATAATATATTGTTATTTGGAACACATGCATTTCATGTGTGTTCCGTGTCTACAAAGATCTAGGTAAGTGTAGCATGATAGAAATGTTGAACACATACCTAAAAGACAAACTTTTTTCATATTTTAGTATTAACGACAAAATTTTGACATGAAGTGTATAATGTGTGAAGACTTAAGTCCAAATATCAAATAAGCACTTTCACAAAAGGTGCAAGTACAGTAATCCCTCGCTAAATCGCGCTTCGACTTTTTTCGAGGCTTCACTCTATCGCGGATTTTAAATGTAAGCATATCTAAATATATAGCATGGATTTTTCGCTGGTTCGCGGATTTCTGCAGACAATGTGTCTTTTAATTTATAGTACATGCTTCCTCAGTTTGTTTGCCCAGTTGATTTCATACAAGGGATGCTATTAGCGGATGGCTTAGAAGCTACCCAATCAGAGCATTATCACATATTAAATAAAACTCCTCAATGATATACGATATGCTTCCCACGCGGTGCTTGATTGTTTGCTTTACTATGTCTCTCTCACTCTCTCTGCCTGATGGAGGGGGTGTGAGCAGAGGGGCTGTTTGCTTAGAAGATACGGACGCTCCTCTACAAAATGCCGTTTTATCGTGGTGCTTCGGCATTCTTAAAAGCACGTATTGATTTTTTGATTGTTTGCTTTTCTTAGCGAGCGCTCTCTCTGACATTCTCTGCTCCTGACGGCGCTCCTTTGAAGAGAAGATATGTTTGCATTCTTTTAATTGTGAGAAAGAACTGTCATCTCTGTCTTGTCATGAAGCACAGTTTAAACGTTACTGAGGGGAGCAGTTTCTCCATCCTTCTGGCTATGATTTTAGAGAGTATTTTAACATCGTTATTCAGAAGTGAAATTGGTCTGTATGATGCACATTGTAATAAGTCCTTATTTTGTTTTGGAAAGACAGTGATTAATGCTTGGCGATAGGTCTGAGGAAGAGATTGGTTATCTCTGGCTTCTGTAAATGTTGCTAATAGGAGGGGAGCTAGCTGAGCGGAGAATTTCTTGTAAAACTCTGCAGGGTAGCCGTCAGGGCCTGCTGCTTTTCCACCTTGGAGTGACTTTATAGCATCTAGTAATTCTGATAATGCCAGAGGTTTATCAAGTTCCTCCACACTAAAAGCGCCATTTGTGGTATCTGTAATGTATCCAGAAATGCATTAGATTGTATATTGTCTTCTTTAAACTCAGTAGTATATAGGGATTTATAGTAGTCTCTGAAAGTGTGCATTATATTTTTGTGTTCGATGATTTTATCTCCGTTCGTGTTAGTGATTACCGAGATTGCATTGCGCACTTCTTGCTTGTGAATTTGTTGAGCTAAAAGCTTATTAGCTTTCTCCATGTTCATAGTAATGATGTCTGGATTTGTAAATTAGTTGTTCAGTTTCTTTAGTTGTCAAGAGGTTTAATTCTGAATGTAGAGCCTGCCTCCTCCTATGTAGAGTCTCGCTTGGTAGTCTGGCGTGTTCTTCATCTATTTTAGTAATTTCGATTTTAATCTCTTCTACTTTCGTATTTATTTCTGTGGGAAAGATATGAGATAATCTGTCCTCTTAAGAAGGCCTTAAGAGTTTCCCAGAGTATTCCTGCAGAGATCTCGGGGATGTATTTGTCTCTAGAAAGAATTTGATTTGTTTGGATATTAATTCAGTACAATTCTCGTCAGCTAATAGAAGCGGGTTGAGGCGCCATTGGGGCTTAGTAATTTCAGCTCCAAGATCATAGGTGCATGGTCCGAAATAACAATAGCATCATATTTACAAGATTTAATCTTAGGCAAGAAGTTATTGTCTATAAAGAAGTAATCAATCCTTGAGTAGCAATGATGTACTGGTGAGTAGAAAGAATATGTTCTTGAATTTGGGTTTAAAAACCTCCAGGGATCTGATAAGTTGTGATCAGTTATAAACTTTGTAATTATCTTTGCGGTGTTAGTTGCGTTCCCCCTGTGGAGGAAGTCCTATCTAAAAGTGGATTTAAACACAATTAAAGTCCCCAGCCATTATAACTTTACCTGGTGTTCAGATTGGGAATGGATGCAAATAAATTTTGTATAAATTCCTTATCATCAACATTAGGTGCATAAACATTTATCAAAATCATTTTACAGTTAGATAAGTCTCCCATGACCATTACATATCTCCCTTCAGGATCCAATACTACATCTGATGCTCAAATGGCACTGTTCTATGTATGAGAATTCCCACCCCTCTAGTTTTCTTTGTAAAACTAGAATGGAACATTTGACCAGTCCAGTCTTTTTGCAGCCGGAACTGATCCTTGCTTAGTAAGTGGGTTTCCTGTAAAAATACTATTTTAGCATTTAGACCTGTTAGGTGAGAAAGTACTTTCTTTCTCTTTAATTCGTGATTCAGGCCTTTAACATTCCAGCTTACGAAGTTAACTGTCCCATCATGGAGACACTGATTCTGAGTTTTTGATGTCATTTTATAGTCTTAACTGGAAGTGAGATAGTTTAGGTCTTAATTTCCTATTTCCCCAAGAGTTGTTGCCATGCAGCTTATTATTACGTTGATAGTTATAATTATAAAGATTGAGAGGATAGATTAGGTATAGATCAAGCCTGCTCTCTTTCTCTCCCCCCCTTATTTTTGCCTCCCAAGTGAGGCTAAAACCCACTTCACGCAGTCCCAGTCCTCTGACATACCCAGAGACAGAGCACGTCCAAAGCACAACAAGCCCCCATGCAGTGGCTTTAGGTTAAAAGATAGAGATATCTGTTACCAATATAGTCTTTAAAAGAGAAAAAAAAAAAAAAAAGAATTTTGCACTTAAAATATATATATATAGTCTTCAGCAATTTTAGTGCATTAAGATGATACACCCAGATAATAAACCCGGTGATGGTGTTAAAGATGTGTCCAAAATAAGCATAACAAGTCTTAATGCAGTAATAGCAATAACAGTAAACCAAGGGTATGATATTGAACAGTCTCATTTAGGGTACACATGAAATAAAGAAAAAAAAAAAAAAAAAAAAAAGGAGGAAAAGTAATTAAGCACAATAAAACATAAACAGATAGCCCTAGTAATACTAAGTAATAATAAGAATATATGAGAATATATGCTGATAAAAACCCGTATTTTAAAACAAATAGATCAGACAGTAGATTATTAATCCTACCTTTATCATTTACCGCCATGACTCACTATTATGTATCAGAATAGTCCGGATCAGCTTTCTTAATTCATTTTCTGCTTCTTCCTTGCTAGCGAAGACATAGAAATGACCTTGCCATTCCACTTTCAGTTTTGCCGGATACAGGAGGCTGTATTTGACACTGGCTTGCCGTAGCAGCTGTTTAATATTATAGAAGGCTGCGCTTAATAGCTGTTGCTGGAGAGAAGTCAGGAAGATACGAATGTGGTTATTTTCATATATAATATCTTCCTTGTTTCTGAGGAGTGCCATCACCTCTAGCTTAAATGATAATCGCTCAAAACGAACTATAAAAGATCTTGGTCGGGTCTGACGGTGTTTGATCCGCGACGCGTAAGCGCTGCTATCTCAGATTCTGCTTTAAAGTCGCCCCCGATTATTTTAGAAAAAAGTTCAGCTGCGAATTTCACAGGGTTTGAACTTTCTCGATTCTCCAGCAGACCTTCAATTCTGACATTATACCTTCTACTCCCATCTTCTGAAGCAGCCAGTCTGTATCCAAGTTTTTCTCAGAGTTTTTGCATTCGAACTGACATTTACTGCTCTTTCCTCGGCACTGGCAGCTAAATGTTCGGCCATTTCAATCCGATTCGTGAATGTCTCCTTAAGATGCTCCAATTGATCAGCTAGCGTGCTCAGCTTAACCAAATTTTTCCTGAATGCGCTCTTCAATTTTACCCAGCACCTGTCGAAGTTCAAGTTGCACCTCTTGACGCAGCCTTTCATTTGCCTGTTGGATTTCCAGTTGGAATTCCTGTCACAGCCATTCATTGGCCTGTTTCATCTCCTGTTTCAGTCTCTCAAGTGCCTTTGCCGTTGCTTTCTCATTAGCCTTCTCGCTTTTCTTTATATCTTGCATGAGCTCAGCGAGCAACACCTTCAGTTCAGATAATTCAATTGTGCCTTCTTGTACCATAGATGAAACAGCAGACTTTGCTGAAGCCGGTGTCCCCGCTGCTCCAGGCTCGCGTAATTGCGTAATTGAAGCTGCGGACTTCCCGGCCCTTTCCAGTTTTAGGTAATCTTCTCCAATCGGCGAGCTATCCACATCTGCACTCACGATCGCACCTTCGCTCCCCTTTTTGCTCTCAGCTGGCGACGATGTAGCGGACTGTGGTCCTGAGGAGTCTGTGCTTTCGCCCATCTGATCCAGGTCTGTCTCTTATAGGCCGTATCTTGAACAGGGGCTTGCCGATCGCAGCTTGGATGTAGCTTTAGTTTTCGATTCTTTCGAACCCCCCTTCTTGTTGGCCATGTTTATATGTACTTACATATACTGTAGTAGTCCCTCTCCGGTTGAATAAATACAGGATATCTCAGAATAATAAGCAAATAATATGAAAAATAGCACCACTGCTAGCAGAGCTCCACTTCAGACGTCCATCTCTCGCATTGGACGAGACCAAATCCATTTTTTTTAATTCAGTTTTATTCTCACAGTCATGTTCACACTTACCCTGATCTGACACTGCTGTTTTCAAACAAAGATGGACTATGGCAGAGGTGAACTCAGAGGAGGATGAAGGTTCTACATTCGGAGAAAGAGAACAGAAGCCCTCCCCGCAAGAAACATCCACTCACATATAAGAACGACGCAGCTGCACCAGGTGTAAAGGCGAAAGATGGCACTGCTTGGATGTAGCAAGAGGTGCAACGTCATCCTGCCAGTCAGTCTGCCCCACATACATCCTCCAATGAAACAGCATGGCCTACATACAGTGCATCCGGAAAGTATTTACAGCGCATCACTTTTTCCACATTTTGTTATGTTACAGCTGTATTCCAAAATGGATTAAATTCATTTTTTTCCCCAGAATTCTACACACAACACCCCATAATGACAACGTGAAAAAAGTTTACTTGAAGTTTTTGCTAATTTATTAAAAATAAAAAAACTGAAAAATCACATGTACATAAGTATTCACAGCCTTTGCTCAATACTTTGTCGATGCACCTTTGGCAGCAATTACAGCCTCAAGTCTTTTTAATTATGATGCCACAAGCTTGGCACACCTATCCTTGGCCAGTTTCGCCCATTCCTCTTTAAAGCACCTCTCAAGCTCCATCAGGTTGGATGGGAAGCGTCGGTGCACAGCCATTTTAAGATCTCTCTAGAGATGTTCAATCGGATTCAAGTCTGGGCCACTCAAGGACATTCACAGAGTTGTCCTGAAGCCACTTCTTTGATATCTTGGCTGTGTGATTAGGGTCGTTGTTCTGCTGAAAGATGAACTGTCACCCCAGTCTGAGGTCAAGAGTGCTCTGGAGCAGGTTTTCATCCAGGGTGTCTCTGTACATTGCTGCAGTCATCTTTCCCTTTATACTGACTAGTTTCCCAGTTCCTGCTGCTAAAAAACATCCTTACAACATGATGCTGCCACCACCATGCTTCACTGTAGGGATGGTATTGGCCTGGTGATGAGTGGTGCCCGGTTTTCTCCAAACATGAAGCCTGGCAATCACACCAAAGAGTTCAATCTTTGTCTCATCAGACCAGAGAATTTTGTTTCTCATGATCTGAGAGTCCTTCAGGGGCCTTTTGGCAAACTCCAGGCAGGCTGCCATGTGCTTTTTACTAAAAAGTTGCTTCTGTCTGGCCACTCTAACATACAGGCCTGATTGGTGGATTGCTGCAGAGATGGTTGTCCTTCTGGAAGGTTCTCCTCTCTCCACAGAGAACCTCTGGAGCTCTGACAGAGTGACCATTGGGTTCTTGGTCACCTTCCTGACTAAGGCCCTTCTCCCCCGATTGCTCAGTTTAGATGGCCGGCCAGCTCTAGGACTTCTTCCACTTACGGATGATGGAGGCCACTGTACTCAATGGGACCGTCAAAGCAGCATAAATTTTTCTGTAAACTTCACCAGATTTGTGCCTTGAGACAATCCTGTCTCGGAGGTCTACAGACAATTCCTTTGATTTCATTCTTGGTTTGTGCTCTGACATAAACTGTCAACTGTGGGACCTTATATAGACAGGTGTGTGCCTTTCCAAATCATGTCCAATTAACTGAATTTACCATAGGTGGACTCCAATTAAGCTGCAGAAACATCTCAAGGATGATCAGAGGAAACAGGATGCACCTGAGCTCAATTTTGAGCTTCATGGCAAAGGCTGTGAATACTTATGTACATGTGCTTTCTCAGTTTTTTTTATCTATACTAATAAAAGGAAAAGCCCTCACAGACTCATCACTAATTCTCCAACTTCCCGTGTAGGTAGAAGGCTGAAATTTGGCAGGCTTATTCCTTACAGCTTACTTACAAAAGTTAAGCAGGTCTCATTTCAAAATTCTACACATAACGGTCATAACGGTCGATAACGGTCGACAACATCCGCCATGTTGAACTTTCTTATTTATGGCCTCATCTTCACGAAATTTGGTAGGCGGCTTCCCTGCGCTAACTGAAACCAATGTACGTACTTATTTCGGTGGTATGATGCCACTGTCGGCCGCCATATTGAACTTTTCAACGGTCTTTGTTACTTATGGGCCCATCTTCAAGAAATTTGGTACGCAGGTTCCCAGCGCTAACTAAATCCTACTTACGTACATATATACGTCCATAGCCTGCAGCTCAGTCACCGTGTGAGGCGGTGTTGGGTCCCCCATCCTCACGCCTCCCACGTTGTTGGCTACCTGCCTATATAAGGCAGTCCGTCGCTCCGGTCTCTACATTCCCTTCCTTGCTTAGCCACGGGATTCACGTCTCCCTGCTGATAACTGCAGCCTTTTTATTTAATTCACAGCATCTCCGCTGTTTTATTGTTCGTTTATTATGATTATAGTTATTGTGTAGGTATTTTAGACTTATTTTACATTGTTCAGGTACCCATTTCCTTTATCATTCCAACCGTAATCCCATTAACATGTCTATCGAGGTGATCACCATCGATCAAAGAACTGTCACTTACCGAGTGGTTTCCATGCCCGGAGATGGCGCCTGCCTTTTCCATTCTCTTTGTTACATATTGCACGGCCATATCAGGCTCACTCTTGATATCCGGAGGAACATTGTGTCTTATGTATTGAATGACTGTGACAGGTTCAAGGTGTGGACTGATGATGGTACAGGAGATAATTATACTACACAGGAGCACTAGAAGAGTGAAATGCTTAAGCCCTTCACCTATGGTTCTGCATGTGAGTTGATGGCTGCCGCTGAATTGTTCGGTTGTCGCTTTCAAGTGTACCGAAATGGCCAAATATTTTACACCTTTGGACAACTGCCAATGCCTCTTAAACATCTTAGATTGACAGGCGACGATTTAAGTAGTGGACACTTTGATGTTTATGAATGTTTCAACTCTCAAAAGCTGGATGTGAAATTATCGATGAAACCGGTTGTATGCTTACAACGCTTGACAGATGCCGAATGTCACTTCAACACAAGTCCTGCAAATACTGTCGTAATTGAAACAAACTATAAAACTCAAACCGATTATGACTGCAGCAATCCAAGCTGTGAGATTTGAAACAAGATTACTGTTCACATGGCCAACTGTACGTTGCATGCTCAAGAGTAAGCTCAGCGCACAGCTTGGTCATATTACAACCGGAGGGCCGAAATGACAACGTGGTATACAAAGAGATCCTTAACAAATAATTATTGGTATATTTTCCCTCAGTTTAAAAAGGTTTAATTTTCTTCTTAATAAAAATTTTAAGGCAGTACTTCCCCGCTGCAAAGCATGGGTATTTTGCTAGTTTTTAATAAATTTGCAAAAACTTCAAGTAAACTTTTTTCACGTTGTCATTATGGGGTGTTGTGTGTAGAATTCTGAGGAAAAAAATGAATTTAATCCGTTTTGGAATAAGGCTGTAACATAACAAAATGTGGGAAAAGTGATGCGCTGTGAATACTTTCTGCATGCACTGTAGTTCGCCAAGGTATTGTGCAATCCAGTTTGTGATTGTTTTGTGATGGTCTTTATATGAAAATCATGTACATGTTACTTACATAAAAGCCAGATCGAATGGTATTTACTTTGATTTATTTACTTATCTTCTTACAGCGTAGACTGCAGAGCTTCGTCGGTTTGATCGACACGGGCATGCTCACAAAGTACATGTGTACTGAAGTAAAATTTACTAATTCAGCGTGAGCAGGAACACTCAAGAATAAAAATTAATAAAAAAAAATAAATAAATAATAATTCACATCCACAATCATTCACTCACGGACACCACTCATACCAACGTACACAGTTTTTCCAGTCCCAGTCTCATTCACGCACAAGATCTGAAACTGTTTTCAAATTAAGAGGTGGTATAACAAAACATGTTTGTTTGTTATACCACGTCTTTATCTGAGAACACTGTCAGATCGGGGTTTGGTTGTGGAAACGGGAACGTGAGTGAGAGAATAAAATTAAAAAAAAAAAATGCTAACTTTGACAAGTACTATAAATTTACACCAGCTGTTACAGATGCAAATCAAATGTATGGTTTTATTGTATAACATTAACAATAAGAGCAGCTCACTACTCAAAATGGCAAATTTGGGAAACAGCTGGTATCGATCCCGCGACCTGTTGAATAGGAGTCAGGTGTAATAGGCACCATGTAAAGTGTCGTATCAACAGCCTACCGTAACCTGCCTTGTTTTCATTCAATAAAAGCACACTTGTTTTGTTATACTTGTACCTTTTGTGAATGTGTTTATTTCATATTTGTATTTCAGGCCTCACACATTATATTATCATGTCTATATTTTGTCAATAATTACTAAAACATGAAAAACATTTCTATTTTAACGATGTGTTTACAGAGATTGTTGTAGACACGGAACACACATGTAATGTATGTATTCCAAATGACTGTGTATTACTTACCCTATACAGCTCCAGGTACTCTTTGCGAATTGAACTGCAGCCTTTGGGATGGGATACCAGACTGCTTGCTCTTTGTGCTGATCGACACATTTACAACACAAAAGACACTGACAGAGAGATGCAAACGGATTTACTGTGGGCCAGGATTACGA
Organism: Polypterus senegalus; assembly: GCF_016835505.1. Taxonomy (NCBI): domain Eukaryota; kingdom Metazoa; phylum Chordata; class Cladistia; order Polypteriformes; family Polypteridae; genus Polypterus; species Polypterus senegalus. Next base: position 53,215,258 of record NC_053161.1, read on the forward strand.
GTTTTTTCGTAGACTTTGGTAATTCTCGTGTTAAACACAAGTAAAAAAAAACAAACATTGCCTATCATAAGATTAAACATTATCTGCAATAAGTCAATAAATTTTAAATTTTCCATAACAAATAAGCAATGCAAATGCACGCAATCCTTTACTTGGTAAGTTAACTAAAATATGGGTTTCCCCACTGTAGGAACAAACACTTTATGAAAATCCGTGTATACACAGAATGATTGAATGATTTTCAAAAGTGTGCTGTTTGGTGCTAATACCCGAAAATGTACTTACTCAATTCAAATACAGCTCTCTGATACTCGCAGAATCTGGTGGGGACTGGATGCAGGAGATGTGCAATCCCAGTCTCAGTTATTTCTATTTATATAGTAGGGTGGAGCTAGATGTGGGTTATATACAGTTACACTCTCAATTATTTTCACAGTTGAGGCAGCAGTGTTCAGATATTATTGTCAAAGCATTGTGCTGAACAGGGTGGGGCTAGATCTGCATAACAGTGAGGTGTACCTGTACGTTCATATGCTGTGTTGCTAACATGTCTTCTCAAATTATCCTGGGCATTCATTGCTCCAGACCAGATTATGAACTAGTTGGAAAAGCCCAAGAAAAAACTAAGGACCATTCCTTAGAATGTGATGCTAGAAGTGATTCAAGTCTTGGGAAAGAGCTTTATTAAATATTATTTAATGAAGGGAGCTTTATTAAATATTATTTAATGAAGGGCAATGCCTCAGGGTGTTTAAATGGATAAAAGGTTTATATTAATTGTGTCAATTTTCATTTAGTTTGGTGTTATTTGAAAAAAAAAATGGGTGACATATATTTGGCTAGGGAAAACCTAAAAATGTTTTCCATTTAAATTAACTGCCATTAATTGCCTTTCCCTGTTTAATAAGGGATTTTAGTGAACAGATTAACTCCATCTTAAAGCCTGTTCGTCTCTCTTATTAGAACTGTCTACCACTGATTTAAGATATTGTCATGAAAATGTCTGCTCATGCTAAATGCCATTGCTTCAAGTTTCAGGTATTTGAATTATACCTGAGTGACTGTAATATGACTCGCACGCAAAAAGATAAGAGAAGTTGTCAGACTTGGCTCCTTGAGTTAAGGTGAGCCAGAACTGAAAACAAAACTTACACCTCTCCTGAAAATGAACATCAGAGAGAGGTACTTGAGAGTCTGTCTATAACTTCTGATCAAATTCCAGAAGAGTAACCAAGTCACAGATGAGCCATGCACTCAGTAAAATGCAGACATACTTATTTATACATTAATATTCCAACATAACAGAGTGCTCTCTACTACTGAGCAAACAATAAAATCGGATTCTGTTCCTTGGCTACTTTAGCTCAACAGTTTTTATCAGTAGCTTTAGACAGTATGTATAATAAATAAATGCATTACATTTTAGTCCAGCTACAATTAACTAAAATCTTAATGGATGCTGATAACATTCTCCCACTTTTAAATTATGTTTTATATATGTCTTTAGCAGCTGATCTAACAATGAAATTGAAACTCCTGTATTTATATACAGGATTCACATATCAAAACATTTCATGCAAGTCACTGGTATTCTTCCTTTAAATAAAAACTGAATTACTGGTCCAAAATAAACCACTTAAACCTAGAAATACAGTACCCTTTTTAGCAGCAATCAAACTTAAAAGATAAATTATGTCAGTGTTTGTTGTTTAGTCTCATGATGCCTAATTAAATCATGTTATGTCTGATATATGAATAAAACCGTGTCAATGTTTCTGTCATAACAACAGATCAATAACACAGATGACTGGACAGCAGCTGATGAACTATATTGATCTATTTTATTCTACATAACATTTACTGTGCATACAATCAATTAAGGCTTATTGAAAAATATAATGAACCAAATAAAATATATTTTCTCAAGACCACACATTATTTTTCCTATCCGAATCAAACAATAACGAATATTGGATATGAGCTGTTGTTTACAATGTAAAACAATAAAGCAATTCAGGAATTACTGACTGTCATATCCAGTTTTCATCCTATTAAAATGAATTTTTTTTTCAGGAAAAACTATGCAATAGTAAATCAAACAAACTGCTTACCTGATATGTGTCCCACAGTCTAATGGTGCATCTTAAAGGAAGTTCCCTCATAAGGAGATTATTCATCCAGCGGAAAGCAAACTGTAGGTATTCTACTTCATAGTGATGTAAATGCTTATGCACTTGATCTAGAAGATAAAGAACCATTTTTAAGATTCAAAAGTTGTCATATTATATTTTTCTTAGTAACAACAGATATATATTAAAACCATCACTCCAATGAAATTTTAAAATAAAAAATAATCAGTTACTATTGATGATATATTTTATTTAGTCAGGTTTATTAATATTTAATTTTGAGATATACTCTTTGTTTCAGGAAATTGTGAAAAAAGCAACTTAATCAAGGTGTTTTCATTAACGGGTCAGGTGAACATGTCTGCTTAGAATATTTTACTTCAAGATTGAGTACCACGGTAGGTGTAGTACTTCAGCTCTTCCTAGGAATTGAACCACTGTCCAGAAGAAACAAAGCAATATTTAAAGTTTTGAACCCAACCTGAAATAAGTAACATAGAGCAATCATTTTTTCCCCACAAAGGCTAAAAAAAAAAAAAAAAAAAAGAAAGAGAGATGTGTTAGGGTTGCAAAGGACAGTGCAGCCATTATGGAGTTTCTCCACTTAGGGTACACTAATATTCCAAAAATACTGAAAAGGAAACCATGGCATACATTTACAGATGTACCACACGTTTAAATTTGAGTATGTTTTTAATTGGTAGTTATTAGGAGGCTAAATGCTAAAAAGTTAAGAGTAACTAGTCTTGCATTGCTCTATTTGGTTTAAAGCTTTCCTGTTTGTGATGCTCAATTGAGTAACCTTGTTCTATAACACTTGCTTCAAAAAATTCCTAGGCTGATGTCACTCAGCTATGTTTGATCTCCTTTCTAAGTTGCTTTGGATAAACGCATCTGCAATGTGAATATATAGAAATAAGGTACTTACTCCTTTGGAGACATGAAGGAGCCACAATCTCTACCTGAAAGCACCCTATAATATTATACATCAGAAGAAGAATAATGAATAATTGAAGATATAGTGTGAAACCAAGGCAGCATCAGCCTCACTTCACCTTTGTACTTTTTAATTTAGAAGAGTGTCAAATTAAGCTTAACTGGCATTATTTGAAACAGTGTTTCAAAACATACTAATACTTTATGCTAATGATGAACAGTCAGAGAAATGTGTTGAGATATGTTACATATGGCAAAAAGCAAAAAAAAAACAAAAAAAAAATAACATTCTGTATGAGACTAGAGTCTTGATTTTTTAATTCATAATTTGAAATGCAGAGAAGATAGTTTAGAACAAGAAACACCATTTTCTTATACAGAAGACCTTTGAGGCATTGCATTTGTTAAATTCAAGAAGCTGCATTACAGTGCATGATATCAAGCAGAATCACGATATAGAGGTAAAAAAACGGAAAAAGATATCACTGTTTGTATGATGAAAGGCACCAAAAACTGTGTGTCCACAAGAAATTAAATGTGCACATCTTCTATCTGGAAACAAAGCCAGAGAGCTTTTGAACAATATGTACTGAAAGAGCTCTTACAACCCAGATTCTTGTGCAAGGTGGAGTAAACAAACATTTAAATCTATTGATTTAATTTTTGTGCAAATAATGCTTCATTGAGCTTGTAAGAAACAGCATTTCTAGTATGAATTTTAATTTTAAAACATGATTATTACATTTGTTAAAACTAGAAATACCAGAGCCTACGAAAAAACTTGCAGATCTGGCTCACCTTAAATCTGTTCGCACCTCTCCGCCAGCATCTTTTGTTCTCTAAATGTGCTGATAAAGACAAGCAGCCGGCTATTCCATCACCGCACTGACTTAGAACGTGCACAAACTTCTTCCAGCTCATGCCTTGATTGATTATCTGGGAGTGAAGTGGAGTTTTAGAGTGGAAATAATAGATTGTTATTTGGAACACACGTAGACATAAACTATATCATGTATGAAGCGTGAAGTCCAAAGATCAAATAAACACTTTCACAAAAGATTCAAGAAAAGACAACAGCTTCCGTGGCGTAGCTCAAAATGTTTATTTTGGGAGACGTTAAGACTCAAACCCACAACCTTCTGAATTAGTCAGCAGCTCTAACCAGTATACTACCCGAGAAGTCAGGACAACAAGCAATACTAACCTGATTTCTTTTTCTTCGGTTACAGTCTTGGAAAAAAGCACATTTGTTCTGTTATACTTGTATCTTTTGTGAAAGTGTTTCTTAGATATTTGGAATTCAGGCTTCACACATTATACACTTCATGTCTACATTTTGTCAATTATTACTAAAACATGAAAAATGTTTCTGTTTTAACGATGTGTTTACTGTGCATAGATCGTTGTAGACACAGAACACACATGAAATGCAAGTGTTCCAAATGACGATATAGTATTTATAAAAGGTGTCATTTTGCTTGACTTTATATTTTCTACAACTCTAAGCAACTGACATGCAGGTAAACAGACTTGAGCTGAGAAAACGGTGCGGGGTGGGGGATGTGATAGCAGGCTGATTGCTGTTTGGTGCTTATTCGCACATTTAAAGGACAAAGGATGCTGACGGAGAGGCGAGAAGCGATTTAAGGTGGGATGGATTTTTGAGTTTTTTCATAGGCTATGGTAATTCTAGTGTTAAAGGAAACCGGTATGGTAGCTCTAGAAAGGCATCACCAATATATTGCTTTTCTGATAAGAAGTGGCCAGGGAACATTTTGGAAAATAGTAAATAAAAGGATATTATTATTATTTTTTTAATCAGCCAAATTTTGAAGGGTATGGTCACATTGCAAATCATATAAAACAGTTATTCATACAATACTTCACAGAGGTGAAACTGGCACCAGAGCACTCTAGTTAATGAGACTGTCTGATAGTTCCTTTATGGTCATTATTACTATCTGTCTCAGCTTGCAGATTTTTGCATTTTGGATATGGATTTTCAACATTTTCTGCATGCCAAAGATGCATGTCTTAATTTTAATTGGCAACTTTAAACTATTCCTGAACTATGCTTTGCAATGAACTAGTGTTCCTTCCTGGTTCGCTTCCCACTTTGCACCTTTTACTGACCTTTCTGTGATCTGGTAAAAGAAAAAACAAGGCCAGAAGATGTGCTCTTTAACCAGATGAAAGACCAAAAAAAAGTTTAGGTTTGCTATCTGAAGAGATGGGTAGGAGGGAAAAAGGAGTCAGGGGATTTCAGCAGCAAGTAATACTATTTTCTCTTTTAAACTGGGGCAATTATTTGAAGAGTAGGATAATGCTACTGCAGCTAAAATTACATATTTAGTGATACTTGGGTTAAAGATTTCAAAATATCCTTTGCTCAAGTCCCTAGCAACAACAAATAATTCCTAACTACGTACATGTTCATATTCCATGACATTGCTGTATAGATTGTTGTTTGTGCAGCGCATGCTCCCAACCTCTCTCTCTGGCTTGTGGAGGAATTTAAACAGTGACCAGAAAAACCACCAGAAAACTCCCATGAAAGACAGAATGGACATTTGACCACTAAAACATATTCCAGATCAATGCACACTATGCATTTCTTTCTCTTTTACCCAACAGCACAATCTAGTTTGTACAAAAGACAGAACTGACATCTGACTTTATTGTAGCATCTGGTGTCTAAGTGGTTAGTCATGCTCCCAATTCCGAAAAACAAAAGCAAAACACAAACAGAAGTTTCTTTAATCTCTTTATAAAGCCAGTCTTGCAAGTAACTTGTCTAGTTTATTATCTAGTGACTACACATTAACTGGAAAAATGCTACGTAGAGGGGCTCAGATGCCATGGTGTTTTTGCTTTTCACTTCCTCTCTGTCTACATTTCCTAACTCTCTATGTCTGGTAATTCCCAGTTCAGTCATGACAGTTGTACTGGATTTATATGATGACAGCGGTTCCATATTTAACAAGCTAAAAGTTCTATCCTGAATACTTCCCCAAGGTTTGAAAGGGTTTGTCGATCATGACTAGTAATAAAAACAGGCAACAAATAACAAAAATAACAAATTATACGCAACTAGCCATGTGCGCCCAACTACATTGCGCTGTGAAGGGCTCCCTGTTTAAACACGGCTGCCAGTTGTGAACTGGGCCCTTCGTCGCACAGCATTATTATTTTTTATAAGGGAAACAAAATTCCAAAAGAAAACCCTTGGACATTGATTCGATAGGAACGTCCTACTTGGAATCACTGTTGAATAGTAATTATGTGGTGGTGTAGGAGCATTTCTGCTTCTGTCCGTTCACAGTCCGTCTCGTTTTCATGACGCTGTCGTTTCCTCTCACGATCTCTTCTCAACCTTTCTCCAATCTCGCAGGTTACTTTGTGGCAATCCAAAGAGTAAGGCAATATACATGGAGCAATGGTTGTAAAAGGGGGACACATAGGTATCCAGGCTCTTTAAAGCATAAATAGAGATCACTTCACTGACATGTGAGCAAGCCACGGTACAACTGTGAGACGCGCAGCACTCGCCGGCTACAACGCAACAGTAATAATTTCCGGAACGTGCTGTTACGTTGTCATTCATTTTACCCACTGTCTTTCTTTCATTCATATGTTATGTAGGCACGTACCTTTTATCTTCGGCAATCTCATTCTCTAAACAGGCCTCAGGAGCTAACCAGCGTAACACTGTTCACCACCCCTTTCGTTATTCCGGCACATTGTTGACATCTGTGAGTAACAACAACATACTAAACTGGAAGGAGGTCTACGCATGCGTGGAATTCACGGACAAAGAAAGATCAAGATCTAAATGAAGATCTCTTTAGTTAATTTAAAGCACAACAATTTGTTTAGTTTGAATGTCTGTGTTTTGAGGTGTGACTGGAGTACTACAGTCTTCAGTAGTATAAGCCTGGAGGAGATTCTTAATGCAATGCCTATGTTTTAGCTGTCTCTCGACTGCCATTTAGTGCTTCTTCTTCTAATTTATTCGCAGACAAACAAAGATGAAGATCCAAATGAAGATTATATATAGAGATATACAATATATACATAAACACACACATACACACACAGGAAGAAGTCTGGAAGGAGAAACACTAGGCATGTTCTCTAGTCTCATGAGTCAAAAAACGAACAGATAAATGAGAATATAAAGTGCAGAATGAACAAAACAATAAACTAACTGCATTTTTGGATCTACAGTAGTTAGCAAGTCTTGTACCATGTTCATGCAGTGATGTTACTTGTCCACACAACCACGAGAGGACCACATTAAGCACAACTTCAACTCCCATTTCGTTTTTTCTCTTATCCTCCAAATTCTGGCCCGTCTTCCTCATATCAATTGAACATTTCTCCCAATCTTTTCCCGACTGTTTAGATTGTGTTCAGTAAGGATGTGACATAGTCTTTATTATGTTCTGGGTAAAGCAATATTTAAAAAACAGAAAGATACTAAGATAAAATCTACATTAAGTTGTGCATCCTACAACAGAGGATACAAAGGAAGTTGTAGGCAGCAATAAAATTCAATCACTATTCAATGTCACCAAGGCCTGTGTTATTCAATAAGCTTTAAACCCATATACAAAATGATTATGCAATTCTTTCATATATATATTTTATTTTTTATTTTATTAATGGCTATTACTGCTTGAAATGACCAATTTTTAATGTATTCTATCATTTGACTGCATTATCCCATTTTTTAGTAGATATTCTTTCAATGTCTTAATGCTAGACTTCTATAGCTTATCCTTAATTATGTTTATGTGCTAATTGGTTATTACAGAAGCCTTCATCATTGCATTAACACCAATGAAACATGTTAGCCTGTCCAATAAAGGATGAGAGTAACAGTATAACTAACAAAAGAACAGTTGTCTAAGTTATTCACTGACTGGCTCTCAACAGACATGCTGGCCCACAATACTCTTTGTCAGTGTGTTGTGGTGTGCAAAATTTGCTAATTTATGTCTATATTTTGATTATATTTTGCTCAAGACAAAATAAACTTAAATACAATACACTTGCATGGGCAGCTTAACATCAAAAAATTCTGTTTTCCTGAACTGTAACAGTATCAATCACAGTAATATCTGCTTGAACCGACCAGCAATTCAGGAGATACCTCAAGCTGCATTGATGATTTTATCACCTGTGAAGAGATGGGCACCAGGACTAAACTAGTTTACAGCTTTGGAAAGGAAGACATGCCAAAGTTTCAAGCTGAACCCAATTACTTTACAACCTGCAAACAGAACGAGATGCCATGGGACTTGAAATGGTCAAAGCAGTTTGCAGCTTGAGACAGGCGATTCTTAAAACATCAAAAAATGTATAACTTGGGAAAACAGATGTACTCAAAAAGATTAAACAGTCTGAGCAAATTCATCCATCAAATTGACAGACAGCCAATCGGGTGTATCTAACAATCACATGTTGCGAAAGCCACGCAAAGAGTATAATAATAAATATGCCTTGTCCGAAGAGAAACATCAGAAGGCGGCGAGGAAACAGCAACAACAGAAGGGTGACGCCAGAAGAGGGAGCCAGCAACGCGTGGTCGTTTTCATCTGATTGTCCAAGCCTAAGCATCTCACGAACATCTTCAACATTCATCTTTGACACATTTACTTTTTTGTAAGCTTTTCCTGAAGACTATGTCCAGACTTTAATATCAATCTTATTTTCAATTATTCCTTGTTCTATTTGGTATTATTATCCATGTAATAAATAACTTTCTATATGTTATCTTCATATTTAAAGTGACTGAGGCAATAAAGTAATTTTTATTAAAAGCACCTGGAGCAATTGGAAGATTGCCATACGCTCTGATCTGCAAGGTTTATTAAGGCAGAAGGTGAGAGCTCCATCTAATGGTAGGAAATAGTACGTAAAGTAAGGCATTCTTGGTTGATAAATAGCCTATACCCAAGGATGTTCAGCCATTGTATGTTAAATATATTCGATCTAATAATATTTAGGTCTGAGATATATTTTAAACATTGTATGTTGTTCATGCCGATAAGTAAGAATGTCTCCTGATGTACTAAGAGACAAGTTGTGTATGTGCTATTCATAAGGCACTTGTGTGGTTTGAAGTGCTAGAGATTAACCAGTTGTGTGTGCATCATTCATAGGGAACTATTGTGGGTAGTGTTTGTGTGTATGTGTATATTTATGTGCGTGTGTGCTAATCATAAGATGTGACAGTAGACTAACCTAGTAATGAACCTAAAGGGTACACTTATCCTTGAAGAAAATAGGTAAATATCACGATAACACACAGTGTATGCTAGAAATGAAAATGAGGGCACACAAGTTTAACTCTTAAACTGCCAAAACTTGGGGGTTAATGCCCCCTTGGACGGCAAATACTTTTTTGCTGTACTTTTTAAGCAAAGATCACCACAATTACTGCAACACTGATCATTTTACACACTGCCAATGAACTATAAAAACTATTAAGGAAAACTAGTGGAACAATATGTACAAGGTGCAACTGACACCACTGATGAAATTTAGTAAATCACCGAGCCAACTGCGCTTGAACTGACTGCACGCAAGCACACAGAGGCCAACGCTGATGCATGCAGGCCAGTCTAGTGCAGCGGCTGAATCCCAGGGACAGTGATGCTGCATTGCTGCAGGGGGAGGCAGTGGTCATGACCTGGCTGCTCAACAAATGTACAGCACTGACTGATCAGCTCCAGCGTGCTGGCAAATTACACTGGGGAAACGACTATAGCCAGTTGCTGATGTTCAATTAATGTACATTGCCGATTATACTCGGCTCCTGTGTGCTGGCAAATTGCACTGGGAAATGACTAGAGCCAGTTGCGGCATTCAATGAATGCATGTCGCCAAATATACTTGGCTCTGGCGTGCTGGCAAATTGCACTGGGAACCAACTTTAGCCAGTTGCAGCGTTCAAGGAATGTACATTGCCGAATAAACTCAGCTCCGGAGTGCTGGCAAATTGCATTGGGGACCGACTATAGCTGGTTCTGGTGGTTTAAGGGTTAATATACATATAGTGGATGCGATTGTGCAAGATTTAGTTCAAATTGGAAAACTATTGGAATGAAAACAGTCTATGTAACCATGAACACTAGATATCTGTGGTGGAAATTGCCGACTTAAATTTCTGCAGGATTACTTATAACTCAAGAGGGCTGTCACTTAGTGACTGATAAGACCATGAAATACAAAGAATGTAAGCTTTACTCATTAAAACCAATAAATATTTTTTTTATTTACAGAAACCAAACAAATACAAGTCAGAACCAATTTTATTGGATGTTGACATGCACTGACACCAGGCATGTTGTGCAAATAAAGAAATGTATTAATTTAATTAATTTAAGCAGTGTTTTAAAATAGTGGCCAACACAACAAAGCACCACCGCTACCAATAGCCTCAACTCAAACCATGATCAAATAATGAATTCCATATCAATTTACAATTAAAATAACTTGGCAAATGTTGATGTGCTTACATGTTTTTTTCTTGTATCAAATGCAGATATCAAGATGCTAAATAATAAATCCAGGTTACTACCACTGATGAGGCATTATTTTGATCACAAAGGACATTTCAAAAGAAAATTATTAGGTAGTTAGGAAAGTGTCTGTGGAAAATAGCATGCTGTAGAGTAAGGTGAAATATTCCTAAAGAAAGCAACTATATAGTGAATGTATGCAAATTCTACTATTTACATCACAAGCTAACAAACTTAATTATTTTTAAAAAATATATAAACGGCATTGTAAATAAAGGGGAACATGTTTTACCTTTTGTATTTTTGAGGAGGAAACAGTTTTTGTCCTATTCCCTTCTGATTTAATGTGTAAAATAAATCTTACTCTTAAAAGAACAAACCTTCAAATGTAAAAAACAGTTGATGTAAAAGACACGTGTCTTGATTCGAAAATATACACATGGCAGACCTATACAAGACAAGCAGTGGTAAAACAACAAGATCATTGTATTGTGCAATATGTAGTATTACTTTAATAATCTATCTATATCTATAATATATTTTTTTTAAATAAACATCTGATGAAGTTAACAGAAGTAATTTCTTTTACTTTTTTACATTTTAGTCTTCATTATTATTAGACCAACAAACTTATTTGAAACATTTAACATTAATATTGACAGATGTATTATTTCTTTGTTTTTACCAACTGGGCTAGCAGTCCTACAGTCATCCAGTAAAGCTCATGCCTAGAATTGACTGAGCCAGAGGTCACCAATGCTTCTTCCTAAATCTTGTCTAGGTATCTGAAAGCCTAGATATCTACAAAAAAAAATTAAAATATGGATCTTGGTTCTGTAAGGGCACTAAGGATATAGACTGCAATCTTCAACCATACTGAATTAAAGATAATTAGCTGATACTGTACATTTAAAGTGTTTTAACAAGAAAAAACCTCATGACAGAATGGAAAATCTGGGGCAAGTGATAATCTGAAGCTATCATTATTGTATTTATTACAGAAAAGGTGGTTCCTCAGGGCAAGAATGAAGACAACAAAAAGTTAAAGAGCTATTTGTTCTTTTGCTACACATTCCTCCTGCTGCGCTTAACACCACCCTCAAAAGCTTTAAATCTGAGAAAGAAGCTTACTAGATGCATTCAACTTATGCCTTGCCAACAGCTGGAAGAGTTTAACAATGCAAATTAAATATGTTAACTTTCAATGCTTTATTTGTCCTAAAAAAGGAGACACAGATATAAGACCTAAAATAACTTACAAAATGCTATAGAAATTATTTGGCTAATAAAACAAATACATCATATTATATTTGCATTAAGAAAAAAATAGTATCAGAGAATTGTTTTGATAAACAATCATAGCCTATATTAATTTGCCTAAAAAACTTCTGTTGTGGCTTTTTGGAAAATGTGAAATGCAAAACAAATACAAACTTATCACTTTCAAAAAGGCAATGGCTCCTTTTTTCAGAAACATGCCTGCTACATTTCAGAGGTATGTTTATGAAAATAAAACTGAGTTTGTAAGAGCCATTTGCAAGTTATTTAAGTTATATAAATGTTTGCCTAATTATTAGTGCATAGTCTATTGGGAGGTTCTTACAACCCACATAAGTTGAATTGAAGTGGTATATTCTAACTATTTCTAGCCTCTCTGACTATACATTATACTCAGTTAGTGACCTGCCTTGCCAAACTTGCCAAACTTTTGCCTCGGTTCACAACCACACACTCGGTATACGAACAAAGCCAGTTTCCCTTCCGGTTTGTGCGTGCCGATGATTTCCGCACGTGTTGCATTGTTCTCAGTCAGATGTGCCTGCCTGCTACTGAGAGAGAGAGAGAGAGAGAGAGAGAGAGAGAAATAGAGCTAGCCACTTGCCTGCTGGGGAGGGGGGGATTGCTGCACTGCTTGCCTGCCTGCCTTTCTGCTACTGACAGGGTGGGACGGGAGCCGCGTGCCTGCCTGCCTGGCTGGTTCATTTAAGCAGAGCCGCTCCCTGTTGATTGTTCTCAGTCAGACGTGCGTGCTTTACTTGTGCTCTCTTTGTGCTCTACAGTATTTTGTGTGCTTTTGCAGTTAACTATGGCTTCTAAGCAAGTGAAGAGTGATGAGAAGAAAGGTTTTGAAGAAAATTGAAATCGAAGTAAAGAAAGAAATTACAAGAGGTGGAAAAACTGTTTACCAGTTTACTCATTTACCAATTTGAGAACCCTAGTGCTTTCAAGCAGCATAATTTAAACAAAGCCAGACTGCCAGTAATGTGGAGGGCAAACACGAAGGGTTGGGTCACAAGGACTTTGTTTTTGGAATGGCTGCATGAGGCTTTCGCTCCCACCAGCTAAACAGCTAAAAGCACCAGAAACCCCTGAAGGAAAACACTTAATGCCAGAACTCGACTCATGCAAGGTTAGTTTTCTTGGTGGTTTTTGTATTACGGATTTTTCAAAAGTCAAAAGTTAATTTTTCAGTTCGTACCGTGAATTGTTGCAATGTTACTTTTCTCTTTTTTCAAATGTTCCTTTTTTTCCCGCTGTGCTTAAAACTCATTTTAAAAAAATTGTTTATAGCGATCAGGCTGTAAGGCTAAAATAGCATGATCTTGTTACTTTTTTGGTTGCTTGTGGTTGGTTTTTAAATACACTTCGGATTTGTTTTAATGTTCCTTTTTTTTCCCGCTGTGCTTAAAACTCATTTTAAAAAAAGTGCTGCACGTGCTGCGGACTCGGTGTGCTACAGAGAGATTAGAAAGCGCAAGCGACCATGTGCTGCTGACAGGGATGGGAGGGGAGGGAGGTTGATAGATGTGTGTGTGTGTGTGCTACAGAGAGAGAGAGCGCGAGCGAGCCTGCTCGTGTAGCTGAGCTGGGAGCCTGGGTGTTTTGTGTCAGTGTTATTCAATGTTTTTATATTAGTTTACTATTACACTGTGCATTCTATGGTGTAATTAACTATACAGTAATTGTGCTTAATCTTTTCATATATTTACATATTTACATACAGTTCATACGGCTTGGAACGGATTAATTGTATTTACATACAATCCTATGGGGGAAACTGCTTCGGTTCACGACCAACTAGGTTTACGACCAAAGTTCTGGAACGAATTATGGTCGTGAATCGAGGTTCCACTGTATAAGGCATTAAGGGCACATGGTTTTAAACTGAAAGACATAGTACTTAAGTAAATGTGCAGCGCTGTACGTTTATGTTTAAGAAGAAGCAAAGCATCTTTAAGTATAGAAACAACTAAAGTTTGACAAGAAAAGCTAAGTTTAGAGAAAATAACTTTTTTCAAATTTTTTGCCTTTCATTCTACGTGTGTAACAACCGTTCTTCTTTATTCTTGTGTGGATTATTTGCTTTCAATTTTCACTAAATATTTTAAAACATGTTCTCCCTGTGTCTGCGTGGGTTTCCTCCGGGCACTCCGGTTTCCTCCCACAGTCCAAAGCCATGCAGGTTAGGTGGATTGGCGATTCTAAATTGGCCCTACTGTGTGCTTGGTGTGTGGGTGCATTTGTGTGTGTCCTGCAGTGGGTTGGCACCCTGCCCGGGATTGGTTCCTGCCTTGTGCCCTGTATTGGCTGGAATTGGCTCTAGCAGACGCCCGTGACCCAGTGTTCGGATTCAGTGGGTTGGAAAATGGATGGATGGATGAATTTCTTTCGCCACTTGTTTTACCCGTGCTTGATCCCGCCTTACATACTGCCAGCTACAAAGTTAAAAAATGTTCTGTGGCATCACATTTAACTTGGGAAATTTTCATATTTGAGATATGAATTGCACCTTAAAGTAATCTATATATGTTAGACCTCAAAACCCTTCTATGTAAAGTATGCCTCTTTTGATCTCTTAAATGTGTTTGAGACATGTTAGACATAATACTCACACAGTAGATCATCAAGCTAACTTATTTTAAATTGTTGAAGACTAGGAATTGTTAATGTTCAAAAGTATATTAAAAAATTGTTGTGCTTTTTGAAATAAATTATACCTCTTCAAGTCGAGAGTCATGTAAGAAAGACAAATATAAATAAAATGTATTAACTGTGAAAACAAGAAGGCTTAAACCAGAAAGTTATAAGATGCAATCTAGGCCCAATATTCTTGCTTTACAGGAGCTGAGATTACCCAACAAGAGTTGATGTTTTTGACTGGATATGTATCTATGTGTATATACTGTATATATTATATATATATTTGTGTATGCGGGTGACTGCTACAAAACTTCCCAATTTATTAAACGTTTGAGTAATACGTAGTTCCATCATCCACACTCTATTTTCTAGTTTGTTTTTCAAGCGAACGCGATTCTTCGAAGAAATACAGCTGTGCCCCTGTTTGTGCGTGTTCCTTTATGTTTTCTTGTTAAAGGCATGCAAGTTAGCTAGTTGCATGGGACAGGCAGAAATGTTGAGTTGAGTAGTATCAGATACCCACCCCAAATATATACAAAAAACTAAAATACACAAGCTTAACTGCAAAATTAAGGACACAACAATAACCCGGGTGACTTTTACGAATCTGGACAAAAACTTTTATACAAGTTTTGCCTGCATACTATAGACAGGACACAAAAATATATTTATAATGACCTCATCAAATATAAAACCCATTTCAAGTACAAGGATAAATTAAGAACAATAAGTGTTCCCCTTCAAGTAACAATAGACGAAATAACAAAATTGTCAGATGCAAGATGCAAGTCTGTGGAGGACTTTGTGGCCATGTGTCTGGAGTCAGACATATCGCTCGAAAAAATGATGAGGATGCGTCCTTTCTTTATTAAGCACTGCAAATTGGGAGTCTTGCTGCCAGAAAATGGTAGGAATTACAGACAACTACTGGCTACAACAAAAAGATTTACTTATATAGCACATTGTCACAGGAGGCTGGGGGACTGACTTGGCCAGGACGCCTGGAAGGACCGGGAGGTGGCTTATAAATCCCCCCGGCCACGAGGGGGAAACTGCCCTGGATCTTAAGGGGACCACAGGAGAGGAGCAAGGAGGCTCAGGATGCAGAGCCCGGGAAACGTTCACTTCCGCCACACCCAGGAAGATGGAGGAAGATCCTTCCAGGGACGCCTGGAGTGCTTCTGGGTGCAAGAGCAGCACTTCCGCCAGGAAGTGCTGCCAGAAGGATGTCATCAGGCACCTGGAGCACATCCTGGTGGAAGTAAAAGGGGCCGCCTCCCTACAATTAGGGAGCTAGAGTCGGGAGTGGGAGCAGGACGAAGCTCCTGTGAAGAGAGGAAAGGTGGCCCACGGACTGAGAAAGAAAGGCCTGTATTAGGGGTGTTTAGTGCTGGGAAGCATTGTGTGCTGTGTGGGACTGTGTTAAAGAGAAATAAATGTGTGCCTTTTTATAAAGATGTGGCCTCAGTCTGATGGTGTCTGGGCGTATCTCACAACATTTTCATACAGAAAGTGTAGATCAAAGTGCTTTTACAAAAAGAAAAAGTTACAATTACAAAATAAAACGCATACATACACACACAGTACAAATAAGTAAAAGAAACTGAAGAATCTGTAAGCATATCTTAAATTACTAGTAATTACATTATGCACTATGCTGGAAGGGACAGGCTGCAGCTTTCCTGTGACCCTGCCTTGGATAACCATGTTAAGAAAATGGATGGAACAATGAATAGTTTAAATTAGTATTAATATTTATTTTATAGAATAAGACTATTATTTTTTCTTTTATTCCTTGGGTGATGTAGTAATAATAACAATATTCCAATTTCATTTTCATATGAGATAATTTACATCAATCAGCATTTTAGGAAAACAACCCATTTACGGGTACCAGAGCTGGAAAATCAGCTTCATTGTAGCCCCAAAATTGTACATATTGACCACAATGCATTTTAGAATGAATGATGCTATCATTCGGGATTTATTAAATAAAGTATTATTGTAAAAATGCATTGTCTATTTTGCAACATTTTTATAACTATTACATAAATTAGGTTAATAATAATTTGTAAATTGCTATATATTTGTACTGGTCAGCAGTACATAATTAAATACATTTTGCTTATATCTTCAACTTTCTGTCAAAGGAAAACATATAATTTACACTTAAGGAATATTTACTTTATTTATGATAATTCTAACATATTTATTTCCTGATTAGCCAAAAAAATCCTACCGGTCCCAGGTTTTATTATCTGCAGAGCAGAGCCACCATCTAATATTTCAATGCTACCGGTTAATTTGACTGACTACAAAGTGAGTGAATAATTATTACTAGATATAAAAGCATTAATGCTTTACATTAGATATATTATATTAACATACACACTTCTGATGTTCAGCATGAATTATAACAATACACTCATATTCATATAATAACAAAACCTTATTTCAAAGTATAGAATCTGGGGGGAAAATATATATTGAATCAAAATTCAAACATTTTTCTCTTAATACACAATTGTTTACATATA
This sequence comes from Polypterus senegalus, assembly GCF_016835505.1. Taxonomy (NCBI): domain Eukaryota; kingdom Metazoa; phylum Chordata; class Cladistia; order Polypteriformes; family Polypteridae; genus Polypterus; species Polypterus senegalus. Next base: position 53,232,310 of record NC_053161.1, read on the forward strand.
TATGTTTAAAACACATAGCATTGCTTAGTTAATAATGTACTCAGTAATTAAAGAAAATATCAGGAGAAAGTAACTAGAATAAGCCAGCATTATCTAATGGAAAAGTAAATAATGCTGGACCAGTGACTGCCAGAATTTAATGGAGGTATTATTCAGGTAGAAGTATGTAAAAAAAAAAATCTCTTTTTTAAAACTGAAGAAGATTTAATCTGAAATTTCTTAATTTTACTACTCTAGCTACAAAATGAAAGTTGTTATAATACATGAAATTAATTTAAAAACAAAATACATCATTTAAATGAATACAAAAGCTGCAGAACATTCAGCAGTACAATCACTCTAAACAATCCTTGTTGCTTCCCTCAGAATTAAAACAATCACTGAGTTTAATTCGAACTGAATGCTGGCTGCCTTTTGTTTGCAGCCATTACTCTGCAGCAAAGAAATTGCCATTGAATTTTGATTATATTGCCTTAATAAAAAGTAATGAAACTGGCTCATGCTCTAGTAGCTTTCCCTTAAACGATACACAACAGTGAACTTGCAAAGGCCACAATGCAGAAGAGTTGATTGAGGATGACACATCATCTAAGAAAGGCCACACTAGACTGTCATGGTGGATGGCTGCGCTGATATTGGCTAGATTAGTTGGAAAGGTTTTTGTTAAAGACTCTCGACACAGAGTTCTTCAGCTCTACTTAGGACTGAAAATTGACATTTAAGACTTACCATCGATCCGACTAACAAGTTCTTCCAAAGCTTTGACTTTCCTTTGAATTCCAGGCTGAGCAAAGGTATAGTTGTCCTTAGAAAGGTAAACAGACATAAAATATTACTAAATTTTAATATAGTCAAGACACAATTTATAACTATATGAAAAAGTTTACATTTTCTTAAAAACAATTTTAAAAGGATAAAAATATTGATGGACATTAGTTATATAAATTATGCAAACTTACTTTAATGTTTCCAGTCAGTGCATTACTTCAAATAAATATTATTCTTGCTCTTTACTACCCTCACAATTATTTGACAAAGAGATTATTTATATTCTGTACCTTTCCTACTCTTCACAAAATCAGAAAGAAATCTGACCCATACTATGTGAGGGCATTAACATGTTTTGCTATTAAATTATTATTTTTATCAAGGATGTTATGGGACAGCAATTCAGCTAGATTTGAACTGCATATGTAAATCCCCATGGGACAGTTTTTACTAAGGAACAAACTTCTATAAGGCACTCTGCTCTTTTCAAAAAGCAATATGTATCCAAATACCAGCAATACTGTTTCATCTAAGCCTGGCATTACATAGAACTGAAATATTGCTTTATATAATACTATTTCATACTATCCTATATATATGAAGGCCAATTGGACATATGCCTTAAGAAATATTAACAATAAATCAATATTACAAAGATGCAAGCAAGAGAGAAATGCTGTAAAACTTATTCATCCATCATCTGAATCAACTCCCAATACTGTATTGCTTAGAGACCTGGCACCACTGGATACAAGACAAAGATCAATGCTGATAATGCATCTATCCAGTATTAGGCACGTATGATAGCAATACATGGGTTCTATAGAATGCATGTGACATACACTGTGTAGTGTGTACAGTCCCCACGTGCCTGTATGTTCTCCCAACAATGTCTGGCCATGCACCTGATGAGACGGCAGATGGTGTCCTGGGTGATCTCCTCTCAGATTTTGATCAGGGTTTCAGTGAGCTCTTGGGCATAAGATCCCAGACATTATCAATTGGATTCAGGTCTGGAGAAGGTACGGGCCAGTCAATGGCATCAATGCCTTCCTCCATCAGGAACTGCCTACATGCTCTGGCCACATGAAACCAGACATTATCCTGCACCAGAGGGAACCCAGGGCCCACTGCATCAGTGTACAGTCTGACAATGGCTCCAGTCTGGGTACCATTGCTTAGCACGTGGGGGTCTGTACAACCCTCTAAGAATATGCCTCCCCAGACCTCACTGACCCATTGCCAAACCGGTCATGCTGGATGATGTTGCAGGCTGCATAACATTCACCACATCATCTCCAGACTCTTTCACGTTCATCACATGGGCTCAGTGTGAACTTACTCTCATCTGTGAAGAGAACAGGGTAGCTCTGCCATTGGCGCCTATCGTGGGACTCTCTGGTTAAAGCCAATCGAATTGCATGGTGATAGGCTGTGAGCACAGGTCCCACTACAGGACATTAGGCCCTTATGCCACCCTCGTGGAGTCTGTTTCTGATGGTTTGGTCAGAAATATGCACACCAGTAGCCAGTTGGAGGTCATTTTGTACAGCTCTGGTAGTGATCCTCCTGTTCCTCCTTGCACAAAGAAGCAGATACTAGATTTGCTGCTGGGCTGATGCCCTTCTATGGCACTGTCTAGTTCTCCTTGTGCAATGGCCCATCTCCTGGTATCTACTCCATGTTCTTGGGACTGTGCCGGGAGAAATAGTAAACCTTCTTTGACGACACATATGGATGTGCCATCCTGGAGAAGCCTGGACTACCAGAATTGGATGCATGTACCGAGTAATGACCAAGCTAACACATATTTATCTTACTGAAGTAAAAATACCTGCATTATTATTATTTCAGCACCACTGGGTTTAAGGCAAGAAACACAAGTACTAGCTCCTTTGCAGGGAACAATCACATAGCCAAGCATAAAAATAATTTGCTGAGTGCAGTTTGGTAACAGAAACCTACAAATCAAGCATCAATTTGACTAAATTATATTAATAAAGCATTAAAAACTATTACAAGCATCCCTGCTTATTTTCTGATTCATGATGATGATGTTTAACTCTTTTTTGCTCAGTTTAATGACAGTGTGTTCTGACAAGAAGAAATGACTTACCCATGTAAACATGGCAAAACCAGGTTCCTGTCTTAATTGGGTTATTCACCTTAATCTGATTATCTGTGTGCACTAATTGGTTGATAAATGGCATTAAGTAAAGTTTATTTAGCCACCATATGTCTAGGGTATTATCTGGGAGCAAGAGGAGTCAGCCTTAGGTGTTTAGGCTACACGTGGGAACAACTGTTAGGTGCTAAAGCTATTAATTCCCCAGTGAAGTTCTGTAGAGTGAAAGGCTATGCACATATTACTCATAATTAGTGTTTACATGAGCAAGTGTCTGTGTGAATGTCCTTCTGTGTTTGTAAACGTTAGGGTGCAAGAGTAGGCCAACTCAAAACAAACTGGGTGACTTTCAATAACACCACAATAATACAGCATACCCCCCAAAAAGATGGTAATGTTGTGAGAAATACATAAATAAGTAGTAAACTTGCCTCAGTGATTTAAAATGTTTCTAGCAAACTTAACTTAGTCATCCAAATTTTCCATGATATGCTCAATGCAACTTTGTGTGTAGAAAAATACTTTTTCTTGTTTTCTTTGTGCTTGCTGCTGCTAGCCTGTTTCTGGTTTGCATGAATAGGCCCTTACATGCAGTGTTCTGGGCATATCTTTGCTCACGTGCGTACAGGTGTAAGTTCTTTCTTGAGACTTGAAAGACAGAGCCCTTTGAGGTGATACAGTAGTTTATTTTTTGTGATGCAATTTAAAGCATGTGTGAACTTTTACATCTCACTATTTTGGAGTAGTTCTCGCCACTGTTGTGACCACTCTAATTACTTATGTACAATTAGGTCTTAGACTTTTCCCACTAAACAATAAATTGGAAATTTATTTATATTCATTTGCATTTCTCTTCTTAGTACTGAGTGTGGTATAGCGGGTCCGCGGCTTCCGAAAAAAGTCAGGTTTTTTTAAATTCATATAGTCGTGTCGTTCTCCGTGGGTGCGATTGCACAACCGCGGGGAGTTAATGGGGTGATTGGAGCGAGTCGCACCTGCACATGAGGGTGCGATCGTTCTTGTTTGCCTCATTGGCTTTCTGTGGTGTGTAATCAAGACGCTGTGCCCACGGAGGCAGAGAGGAGGATAGGTGTATATACATATAAATGAATGTAGACCAGAGTGGGGGGGATGGGGGGAAAAAAAATGGTGTTAGGAGAAAAAGATAAGAGAAATCGGAGAGGAAGTGATGAAGAGAGAAAAGCTGATGCAGTAAAAGGTCGGAAAACAGCAGTCGGGGGTGACAATCCGGCCACCTGGAAGGTGGAAACGCCGTGAGCTGGGGTCCCGCGAAGGAGCGTTCTTCTGTTGCGCTCTAGGGGCTAGCTCGCCCCACTGAATGTACGAGTGAGTGGGGTGAGCAGGAGAGGTGTCATCCCGCTGGATCTGAGGAGCGACTACGGGTACGCGAAAGATCACGGCAGGAGAGCCGACCTCGTCGGTCTGGCAGTGACGTCTGTTTGGCGACCAAGACGTAGGTTGACAAAAGGAGCTTGTGACTGTTGGGTCTCCGCGGCCGCGAGTAATGGTGAGCCAGGGAGAAAGAGACGGAGGTGGGCTGGAGAGTAAACGGAGTGAAAGAGACTGCGTTTTAATTGCTGCCTATATTAACCTTGCATTTTAAAGGATTTATTTGTTGGTTTTAACCCCACTGGACACTTGATTTTATGGAATTATTTATTGAACTTTGATTTTGCACTTTGTTTTTGATTGTTTAAATAAAGCACTTTATGGAATATCCCCTGGCCTTGAGAGATTTGTCCCTATGTGTCAGCTCATCTTGGTGACATTATCGACGGTGTTGGGTTCAAGGGCTCCTGAACAGCAATAGGAGCATGGAGTCGAACCCGCATCATCACACTGAGTATCTGATGATGTTGAAATATCTTTTGATATTGTCATTTGGAGGTCGTTTCCCATGACAAAATACGTATGTTTTTAGATTTTCATTTTGTGTGCGTTTCTTTTTATGGGATTATTCAACTGATATTTTAATCATCCTGGTGCTGTTAGTCTAATACAATGTGAAATGCCATCATTTTCCATGGCTCCTTCCTGCGGCTCACCATCATTTCTGTTTCTGTTCCATGAATTTCTGCTCCATCCCCAGTCTGCACATTCATGCCACAAACTCCACCTCTAGATGCTCAACTGGGGATCTGAGGCATCATCATCTATATTTATTTTCCCAAAATCCATGAGATTAGCAGATACAAGCCAGGACTCATTCGGAGATCGCTGGTGGCCATATACTACTAGTCCCCCCCAATTCTCACTCTATCAAACACCCAGACTCTTTTGTCAGGCTTTTTAGGATGGCTACACTCCTTCTGACATCATCTCTCAGCAAGGTAGGTGTGACCCCACAAGAATAAATACACACCTGAAAATAATTATTCATTTTTGTTTTATTGGGAAACAAACCCTGGGCAGGGCGCCAGCCCACCGCAGGTCACACACACTAGGGACAATTTAGGATTGCCAATGCACCTATCCTGCATGTCCTTGGACTGTGGGAGGAAACGGAGCACCCAGAGAAAACCCAAACAGACACGGGGAGAACAAGCAAAGTCCATGCAGGGAGGACCCGGGAAGTGAACCCAGGGATTGGCTCCAGGAGATCCCCTGACCCTGTAGTTAGGATGTAGCAGGTTGGATAATGGATAGATGGATGGATGTTTATTTTACATTTTTATCTTTACGATAGTGATGTTATCAATGGTGCAGGTGAAATACATTATTTTCATGGGTGTTACCATTTTATGGTTTTGGTTTTCATGGGTGTAACCATTTTACATTTATGTTCATCATGATGCTATGAATGTGTTTGCTAAACACATAAGGCAGGTGCCAGACCTGATACATTACAGTTGCAATGTTACCTAACATAGGAGCGTAGTTAAAGTAGTGTATGAAAAGTGCAGACAGTAGTGAAGGAAAGATCTATTGATAGACTTAGTTCTTGAGCAAAGATATTTTAAAAACATTAGTGGCTATGAATACAGTTTTCACAAGCGACTACAATTGGGGAAATTCTTTGAACTTAGATGAACATTCTTAGAATTTTTACTGTTAACATACTTGAGTACATGTAATGACTTGTTTGCTTAAACTACTACATATCTCTGGCACTCACTTTACTAGGGAAATAAGAGAAAAAAATATAGGTTGCTGCAGGTTATACAGACTGCAATTAGAGAGAGAGAGAGAGCTGCCAATTGTATTTTTTCATATTATTCTAAACTTATGATGCACTCTTCATTTGAATCTCCATTTCATTAAACAAATTGCACTATACAATATATATTCCTTCACAACCCAATGTGTCTGTGTATACTATGTGTAATTTTCAAATAAAATAAAGAAAATGAATGAGAGGGTTATTGCTTGGTGTAGAGGTTATGGTAATCGTTACAATGAAAATAAACGTAATGATCATTTAGAGGAGGCAGGAAAAGCTTTTGAAAAGAGGCCAGAGAATAAACCAGGTGTTTTTCTTCTACCAAGTACAATATGACACAGTAGCTACAGACAGAACAATAATTCAATATGCTTTGTTTTCTTCATAAACAAATACTTTCTATGTTTCAGTAAAGATCCTATGATCTTAACTTTCTCAGCTGTTTGCTTTAAAGGAACATATTATATTAATTTTAGATACACACAATCAAAATTCTACAGTGGATGCAAGATATTGATAACGGAGTATTAAATAATATTTCATGGGGTGGCACGGTGGTGGCGCTGCTGCCTCGCAGTAAGGAGACCTGGGTTCACTTCCCGGGTCCTCCCTGTGTAGAGTTTGCATGTTCTCTCTGTGTCTACGTGGGTTTCCTCCGGATGCTCTGGTTTCCTACCACAGTCCAAAGACATGCAGGTTAGGTGCATTGGTGAACCTAAATTGTCCCTAGTGTGTGATTGGTGTGTGTGCCCTGCGATGGGCTGGTGCCCTGCCAGGGGTTAGTTTCCTGCCTTGCGCCCTGTGTTGGCTGGGATTGACTCCAGCAGACCCCCGTGACCCTGTAGTTAGGATATAGTGAGTTGGATAATAGATGGATGGATAAATAATATTTCCTTGGTAATTACAAATACAAAATAAAATAGTATAAAATTGAGAAGCCTTTCCCTTAAGTGAAACAAGCACAGTTTCAAATAAGAAATAAAATATATCTGAAGAGCACTGGGAGTTTGTTCCTCTAAGTAAAATGACGTTCATTAGAAAAATTATTATGCACCACAGTTAATCCTTTTGGTTGAATCTGGCAAGCAAGGCAGTTGCTGAAATGGCTTCTTTTTCCTTGTGCTTGTGACCCAGCGATGGCAACCTGTGACCAAATTTTGGTTGAGTAAATGTAATGTCTAAAAATATATGGTACAAAAACCTAGACAACAAAGCATATTATACTATGCAACTTTAAAGGATTATTTACAGATAGACATTCATCCAGGTATTTTGACCCAATACAGGAAATAACAATATAAATTTCTGCTTGGACAGATTTTAATCAATTAAAACAGTGAGAAAAACAGTGCATCACTTGTACCAAATCAAATAAACACACACTTCTATGTCTCATGATAAAGAAACCCACAAGTCACTTTGAAAAAATGTGTGCATATTTATTATAGATTTTAGTTTAAATCACCAAGAAGTGGAAGAATTTTGCTAAGGGAGAAAGAACTCTATTTCTGCACATCCTTTCTTTTCTTGAAGTCCCAGAAGTGTCTGAAAGCCATGAAATTAATCAGTTATCCCCAACGGCTGAAGACAGGAGGAATCAATTTACCTGAATGCCATCAAGCAACTTGCTCATGCACCAGAAACTGTCAGCTTCAATGTTCCGCAGAGCTTCTTCAGGCAGACTGGAAACATCAAAATTTTCCACTTCATCCTCTGTTAAAAACAAACATAAAAACAGCAGACTCATCACTGAGATGTGCAAGATGACTTAAAATACGGATTAAATATTTTTGTTTAATAAATTAACATATTAGTTACAACAGATTTTACATTTTTATGTGCTTTATATGTTTATTTTCCTAGTGAAACAAACATTAACTTGGTAACAAATTCTTGTTTCAGTGAAAACATTTAGTTTCTTCAATGTATTCAACTCTAAAACAGTTATTTTTTGGATTTTATTTTTTTTTTAAGTTGAAAGATAAGTGGTTGATGTGGTTTCTCCAAATATTTTTTTTATTTCACATTAATGTGAGGTTTTAATCTGAACATTACTTAGGGCTTAGAAAACATCAAATTTTAAACCTGTTATATCATTACAGAACTCTATATGATCAACAAGAGTCATGTGGGTGAATTAAGTAAAGATAGTAAATTTCAGCACTTTAAGCAATGATTAAAACATGGTATAATCATAAAACACATTTGCCTTAAATAGCAAAGCACCTTGAAGTCCACTTTCATCATTGCCATAAGCTAGACAATTAGGGAATTGCCTTTTACTGGAAATAGCTCATCAGCAAGCATGTATGCCAACAAGCCTACATATAACATCAAAGATAAACCATCATTAATGGGGGAGAAAGACATGAGGTAATGTCATCTTTTCTTATTTATTGGACAGAAAGTTTCACTTTCACTAATCTGTACATGGTAAATTGTCTAGGTCCATGTTGGCAAATTCCCATTATTACACTTCATGCTTCTGATGAAAGAATCATGAACATTGAGGTTTGCAAAAGTAAGTTTTGCTGTCAATTCTCTAAGTGCTCTTTGAGAGGTTTTGATGACTTTATGTAACATTCTACACTATGTCCTTGAAGAAAATTGGCAGGGTGGGCATACTTCTGAAAACTAGTATAACCAAGTATATCCATTTTAAAAATGTCTCTTTATATGCAGAAACAGTACATTAGAAATGGCTTTATAACACTTTCCATTATGAAATATATATAATTATTTCTTTTTTCTGATTGTTATCTGACTTCCAATTTAAAGCATGTACTGTATGCTGAGACCTATACCTGTTAAGGGCAATATTCGGTCAGAGTTATAATGGATTTAAGGATTCTTTGTCATCACTTTATTCAGACATCAAAACCTAGTCATCCCTTTAACTGCAAGAGGTGGGACAATAACTTACTGTGATCTGAAGATTTCTTTTGTGACTACTAGGGGGCTACGCCCCTTGCTCGCTTCGCTCGACAACCACTGTCTGAGATATTTAAAGGTAAGTTAAACGTTTTGTGAGCTATTTTACCGTATAGAAGAAGAATTGCTGCTATATCTGTCCATGCTATCGATGTAATGTTTTTGAACAGCTGTTTGCAATAATGGAGTAAACATTTATACAAAAATGTTTTCCCTGTTCTGCCTTACCCATCTATGAAGAATAATCACTGTTTCTCCGAGAAAACTTTTTTGAATTGTGTCAAAAATGGATCTTTGATCATCGTTTAATTGTGAGTATATTTCCTGATATATTTTTCTATGGTCTTCCACTGTTACATCTACGTCTACTTTTATCTCTTTCTTTACCTCCGATTCTTTAATTTCTTCTGGAATTCCAAATTATTGCATTGTTAAATCTTCTGCTTCTAACAATTCTTTGATGATTAAAAGAGGCATTTGTTCTTTTGACTTTTTGGATAATGGTCCTTTGAACGCTTCCCATAATTGTAAAGCATCAACTTCCTCTGTCATAATTGCAACTTCCCTTGTCATAATTAAGTATACGAAGAAGGGTCTTAATTTGTCAGGATTCATTACAGACTTAAAATCAGACATCATTTCATACATATAGTCATCCGATTTACATAATCCAACTGCTCGAGCCGCTTCTTGAAAGGTACTGTATGTATTTCCATCTATAGTTAGAACATTTCTATATGACGTTGCTCCTTTCGATTCTCATTAACAACAATTTTAAATAAAAGCGTTCACTACCTTTTGGTGATACAATATTTAATAGTGCAACACTTATGCAATTAATTTTTCATGGATGCATATGCCTTTGCATTTACGTCTTTTTTATTTAGTTTGAAATAAGCCAAAAATTTGTTTTTTTGTTTTTGCTACTTGTAAAGCATCTGCTTCTTCGCCTTCTTTGAATTGAACCATATTCTGTCCTGGTAAATGAATCGGTAATAATTTTACAGAATGACTTCGACCGTGCATTGGTAATTCCTTTAAATGCCAGCCACTTTCCATTGCACTAACGTATCGAGTATCTAAATACGCTTGAACATAATCCTGTGCTTGTTCTTTCAATAAAGTTACACGTAATCGATCGTGCCCTTTATGAATGTACTTGTAGATGTACTTAATACTCATCACTGATGCACAATACTCGACATTAATATGACAATCAAATCTTTTTAGCAAATATGAGTTATATGGTACAATCAATGATTCATCGATCATCACAATTTTTCCATCTTTCTTTCCGTGACGATTATTTCTTCGCCGATAATCTGGAAAGCCAGCCTTAGTCATATCTGTTGTTTGAACGAAAGATTTTGGAAATTCTTTTAAACCCTTTTTTTCTTTCAACAACATTTATTTATATAGCAAATTTCATACAAAAAAACGTAGCTCAAACTGCTTTACAAAATGAAGAATAGAAAAATAAAAGACACATTAAGAAAACAAAATAAGTCAACATTAAATAACATAGAATAAGTAAGGTCCAATGGCTAGGGTGGACAGAAAAAAAAAAAAAAAAACCTGCAGGGATTCCAGACCATGAGACCGTCCAGTCCCCTCTGGGCAATCTAACTAACATAAATGAAACAGTCCTCTTTGTATTTAGGGTTCTCACGGAAGGATTTGATGATGGTCACGTAGACTTATGGCTTTCAATCCATCAATGTTGGAGCATCATGATGCTTTGAGTAGGTGTTGGTGGCGCAGGCCGCCACCACAAAGAAACCGGAAAAAGAAACAGAAGAGAGAGTAGGGGTTAGTATGGATTTTAGAGTCACTACGAATAGTTATTAAGATGAATTGAACATGCAGAGTATCCGGATTAAGTTAAAGTGAAGTTATTAAAAGGCCATGTTAAAGTAATGTGTTTTCAGCAGTGTTTTAAAGCGCTCTACTGTATTAGCCTGGCAAATTCCTATTGGCAGGCTATTCCAGATTTTAGGTGCATAACAGCAGAAGGCAGCCTCACCACTTCTTTTAAGTTTAGCTTTTGGAACTGTAAGGAGAAACTCATTTGAAGATCTAAAGTTACGATTTGGGATATAGGGTGCCAGACATTCCGATATATAAGATGGAGCGAGATTATTTAGGGCTTTATAAACCATAAGCAGAATTTTAAAGTCAATTCTGAAAGACACAGGTAACCAGTGTAGTGACATCAAAACTGGAGAAATGTGTTCGGATTTACTTTTCCTAGTTAGAATTTCTAGCAGGTGCATTCTGCACTAGTTGCAAATGATTTATGTCTTTTTTGGGTAGTCCTGAGAGGAGTGCGTTACAGTAATCTAGTCGACTGAAAACAAAAGCGTGAATTAATTTCTCAGCATCTTTCAATGATATAAGAGGTCTAAATTTTGCTATGTTTCTGAAGTGAAAAAATGCTATCGTAGTGGTCTGATGAATATACAATTTACAATTCAGGTTACAGTCAACAGTTATCCCTAAGTTTATTACTTCCGTGTTAACTTTTAATCCTAATGGATCAAGTTTATTTCTTATAACCTCATTGAATCCATTATTGCCAATCACTAAAATTTCAGTTTTCTCTTTATTTAGTTTGAGAAAATTACTATTCATCCATTCCGAAATACCAGTAAGACATTGTGTTAGTGAATCGAGAGAGTCGGTGTCATCAGGTGCTATTGATAAGTACAGCTGTGTGTCATCAGTGTAGCTGTGGTAGCTCACGTTGTAGCCTGAGATAATCTGACCTAACGGGAGCATATAGATTGAGAAGAGCAGCGGACCTAGGATTGAGCCTTGTGAAACACCATATAGAATATCATGTGTCTTTGAGTTGTGATTACCACAACTCACAAAGAATTTTCTCCCTGCCAGGTAGGATTCAAACCAATTTAAGACACTGCCAGAGAAGCCCACCCATTGACTAAGGCGATTTCGAAGAATATTGTGATCAATGGTGTCAAATGCGGCACTCAGATCTAGGAGGATGAGAACAGATAAATGGCCTCTGTTTGCATTTACCCGCAAGTCATTTACTACTTTAATGAGTGCAGTTTCTGTGCTGTGATTTGTTCTGAAACCTGACTGAAATTTATCAAGAATAGCATGTTTATTGAGGTGGTCATTTAACTGCAAAATGACTGCCTTCTCTAGAATTTTACTTAAGAAGGGCAGGTTAGAGATGGGTCTAAAATTTTCAAAAGCAGAGGGGTCAAGATTATTTTTCTTGAGCGGAGGTTTAACTACAGCAGTCTTAAGGCAGTCTGGGAAGACCCCCGTATTTAATGACGAATTTACTAATTTACCTTCGAGTCCCAACATACTGAATCTTTTAAATGAGTTCCATGAGACATGTGTTTAATGACTTTGTACCATAATTCAGGATTGGTTTCTCTGTTTGGAATTTCAGCACAGGCAAAACGATCTACATCATTAGCAGTTAATAATTTTTTGTAAAGTAACCAATAAATGCATGTGAGGTAAACCCCGTTTTTGAAATTCGATTATGTAAATGTATGCTCGTATTTGACAGAACACCCTTTCGAGTTCGTTGAATAAAATTAAGACTTTGATAAAACAATCTACTTATAAAAGTCGGAATATTCAGAGCCAATGTGGCTGGTGGCATTGTTTTCATTAATCTCCAGATTTCTGGCCATTGTGGATTGCACGGCATTGTAATAAATAAATCTGGCCGACCGATAGTTCTGGATATTGCCATTGCATTATGATATAACTTTTGCAATGCTCTTGGACTACCCTGAATTGATGATGGCAATATTACTGCTTTACCTATTTTGAATTTGTCTGAACTATAGATATTTGAATTTTGAACATGATCAAGGAGTCCTTGCATATGTTCCATTCTAAGTTTTGCTTGATTCGATTTAATGAAGAAAAGACAATTAGCTTGATTCGACTTTTAGATACGCATTAATAATGTAATGTTGTGTTAGACATTGAGATGACAGCAGTGGGTTAAATATATTGGAACGTATTGCTAATTATTCCCCTGAAATATTGTGTTGGTGTTATTCGTTTTTGTGAAATTGTGTGTTTCATATTGTATGACCATCCTGCTTCTCCATCTGGGAAAAGCAAGGGAAAGAGTAATGGATCGGAATGTGGTGAATTATTAGACAGAAATGTCAATTCATGTTCTGCTTTCGAATAAACACAAATATTTACTCTGTTTTTGATATTTCTGTCTTTCGAAACTATTATCTCTGATAACTCGTCACATGTTGGTTTATTATATATGCGTGCGTGATCTTACTGATTCATACAGAAATCCAAGAAAACTTCTTTGTCCATGTAATGTCCTTGCTTTATCCTGCATTTTTTTCAATGACATCAGGTCCGTGGTGATTATTTTCCCTTTTTGATTAATAATTTCAGTTTTTTTACGCTACTGTGAGCGTTTATTTCTTTTTATACTTTCTAATTTTCCTATTTTCATATTTGTATCATGACAACTTTTTTTTCTTTTTTTTAGCCTTTCGAAATCTCTAACCTGTTCTGCATGTGCATAGCACCAACGTCCGTATCGGACGTGCTTTTTTTTTTCCAATTCCACTTCTTCCGGGCTAATAATTACTTTCCTTATTTTCTGAATTCTTTTTTGTTTCTCCAACGCTTTTGAGTCTCTTTTCTCCGCGCTGCTCTTTCTTCTTCGTTTAGTTGTCTGCATTTCATTTATAACATATTGTCCTTATATGCTTTATATGTGCTGAGAGCCCTGGATCTGTGTGTGCTCAAAGCATTTACACAATTGATGGTTTTTCCCTTTGCAGTCTTATTTGATATTGGTTTTAAGTAGGGCATGTCTTGCAAGAATCTCATGTTCTGCGTCATCGCAAGATGTTCCTGAGTCAATCTCTTGGCAGAAAGTCTCATGTTTAAGGTCCATGCGAGACGCTCCGTGGCCAATCTCTTTAGTCTTGCGGGTCTTTTAAGTGTCTTATGTGATATAAACAAGAAGATCACGTATCGTCTCCTAGTCATTCCCTCACACAGGATTATTTATTATAATAGAGAGATTTACATAGCAACCAACAGGAAAACATTTTTTTTTTTCCATTTAAGACTCTAAACTAGTTATATATTCCATCCATCTATCTTCCAACCCGCTGAATCCGACCACGGGGTCATGGGGGTCCGCTGGAGCCAATCTCAGCCAACACAGGGCACAAGGCAGGAACCAATCCCGGGCAGGGTGCCAAACCACCGCAGTATATATTCTACTAGCTGAATACCCGCGCTTCGCAGCGGAGAAGTAGTGTGTTAAAGAAGTTATGAAAAAGAAAAGGAAAAATTTTAAAAATAACGTAACATGATTGTTATTGTAATTGTTTTGTCATTGATATGAGTGTTGTCATATCTATATATCTATACTAATAAAAGGCAAAGCCCTCACTGACTCACTCATCACTAATTCTCCAACTTCCCGTGTAGGTAGAAGGCTGAAATTTGGCAGGCTCATTCCTTACAGCTTACTTACAAAAGTTGGGCAGGTTTCATTTCGAAATTCTACGCCTAATGGTCATAACTGGAAGGTATTTTTCTCCATTAACTGTAATGGAGTTGAGCTGGAATGACGTGGGGGGGGCGGAGTTTCGTGTGACATCATCACGCCTCTCACGTAATCACGTGAACTGACTGTCAACGCAGTGCGTAGAAAACCAGGAAGACCTCCAAAAAGCTCTTAAGAAAACATGCATTATATAATTGAGAAGGCAGCGAAACAATAAGAAGCGAGTGAGTGACATATACTACCATATTCATGACTGCTGCTACCTCGGAAAGAAAGCAAGGTGTAAACCTAAACTTTAAATTAAGTTCATAGACAGGCTACCGCTGGCGTTTCACATGCCCACAGGTAATGCGGGATACAAGTTTAATGAGAGGACGCAGGATATAAACGAGAGTTTTGATCACTTTATAACTAAGTTAAAATTGCAGGTGAAGGGGTGTGCTTATGCAAATTCCGAGACTGTGTTTGTGGGGATTGACAGTTAAGGCGGGTGGGGGAGTCACGTCATCATCTCCCCTCCCATTCATCTCATTTGGCTCTGAGCTGAGCACAGAGCTGAGCGCAGCTAACGCCGTCTTCGAAGCAACTTCGTCAGACTGCCACCAAATACTCACAGAAAAATCCACAAGTTAATACACACGCTGTCTCTATAGAGTTTCTCCACACTGAATCCTCCAGGCACTACTTACAAAAGGTTACATTGACAATCGTGTTACGTTATTTTTAAAATCTTTCCTTTTCTTAGCACAAGCACAGCTGAGAAGCTTCGATGCATGTGCTCCATAACGCGTTAAAAAATAATGCATTTAATCACACTTTGCATTACAAGCAAAGGGGAGCTTTTGTCAATGCATGATTTCCTGGTACACCGATTACATTGATCAGCGATCCCGATTCATTTTACCCTCGCACCACCTTAGTTTGAGAAGAAGTATGAAAAATATGAGGTTAACACAGAAAAACAGATCACCAATTCAAGCTTTATGAATAATCGATTCGCCATCAATAATTGTTTTGGTAAAGCCATCCTCCTTCCATTTTATAATTTTTCCGCCACTAGCCATGATTAAATGAACGGTAAATAAAGTAAGAGCAAAGTGAGGGTGACTTATTTAGGCAGGCATATATATGACAGCAACACTCATGACAATGTCAATCATGTTACGCTATTATTAAAATGTTTCCTTTTCTTTTCATTACTTCTTTAACACACTACTTCTCGCTGAGGGCGGGTATTTTGATATATATATATATATATATATATATATATATATAATATATGAATGACCTCCAAAGAGCGCTGAGACTTTTGATATCATGAACGTGTCTGCAAGAACTGTGGTCTCCTGCCCTGCAAAAGTCGAGCAGCCAGCGCGTGCATAGCTGTGCCGGCCTTTGAGACGCTGACTGCGCTTCTGCCTTAAGTCAAAGTGAGCACTTTTAATTTTTTTCATCCTCCCCCTGCGCTATAGCCCAGACAAGTGCAAACACGGGACCCCTTTTCTACACCATGGCAAAATAATATTAAGGCGATTCACACTTTCTTTTGCACGATACGATTATGAGGTTCTCACCGGATTATGAAGACACGCACACAGTGGAGGACTGACAGTGCCATCACAGCCGATTAATGGCGGGACGCCTCACCAGTCTACACAAGACCCACCGCGACTGTCCCCAAAAGGCGATCATAACGTCAGCGAACACATCTCTCTATACTATA